>NC_049983.1:23268889-23270545 GCF_000003815.2 Branchiostoma floridae | reverse complement strand
GCGTCAGAGTGATGGGAAAGAGTCGGAGTGGTCACCATCATCAGTGGGGTCAGACAGGGATGTGTGGCTGCCCCGGACCTCTTCAACTGTGTCATTGACTACTTGATGACGAAGGTCTGCGAACGGGTCCCTGGAGTGTCCTTTGGACAGTACAACCTGGCAGACCTGGAGTATGCGGATGACACCTCCCTGCTTACTGATGGCCTGGACCAACTGTTAGAAGCCCTCACGGTCTACGATGAGGAGGCCAAGAAGCTTGGCCTCAGTATCAACTGGAGCAAGACTGAGCTCATGCACATTGGAGATGGCCCTGACCCTGAGCCCCTCATTTTCAACCAGTGCTCCGTGAACTTCGTCTCGGCATTCAAGTACCTTGGGTCAATAATCTCCAAGACTGGTGACCTGAAACCCGAGATCAACCAACGACGCGCCCAGGCCTCAGCTGTCCTACAGTCCCTGTGGAAACCCCTCTGGCGACATCGCCACATCTCCCTGCAGACCAAACAACGAGTCTACAACTCCTCAGTTATCTCAGTCCTCCTGTACGGCTCAGAAACCTGGGCAATGAACAACACTCTGGCAGCCCGGCTCGACGGATTTGACTCTCGAGCCCTGAGGAGGATCACGGGCACCCGCTGGCACGAGCGCGTGCGCAACACTGAACTTAGAGAACAGACCGGGCAACCACCCGCCTCCTCCCTTGCAGCCATGAGAAGGGTTCGCTGGTACGGGCACGTCCTCCGACTCCCTCCAGAGCACCCCACCAGAGCCCTACTTGATTTTAACCCTAAGAAGGCAGGATGGCGGCGACCAAGAGGGGCCCCCCGCACCCGCTGGATGGATGTCGTAACCCGTGACCTGCAGAGCATTAACATCACTCTCCACCAGGCGCAGCAAGCAGCCACGAACAGAGGATGGTGGAGAACCATAGTACAGAAAGTCGGCTCTACGCACCACGTGCAAGAGGACGAGTGAGTGAGTGAGTGAGTGATGGCAAAGTTACTCTTAGCAAATTTGTTTTACCCTTCTTGTTTTAAGCTAGGTTTCGATTAAGGATAAGTCTATGAAGGTTATAATTAGACATGTCTAACTCAAGTAAACTCAACTTAGTAACTGGATATTTGTAAAGACATTTTAGGTAAATACCAATACCAGACTTACCTGAAAGTATAATTTAGTATCATTGATAAATCGTCAGGTATTTTGGTTTTAACAGGTCCCAGGATTAGCCGAGAACCGCCCGTCCGTGTTGAAAGGTGACCATCTGTTCGCCCATGAACGCCACGGAGGACAGGTCGGCTCGACTAGGTACAAGGGCTACGTGCACCATGTCGAGCTCAACGAAGTCAAGCTGGGTTTTCACCGGAGGTACGTTTTGTATTTTCAGCTATAATTAATGAGCAATAACGTTTTGGAATTTTTTTCGTAGAAGAGGTTCATCAGTCACGTATGTTTACAGTTACAATCAATTTTCTTCTAACAGTGACTTACTAAAGGCAGAGAAGATACCTCCAAATCTTCCATGTCTACCAGCACATCTTGGACGCGGAGAATGGTCTAGTCTCGATATCTCGCGAGAGAATATGAGACTAGACCAGGCTTGCGTAGATCATCTGCCCCCTCTCCCCGCCTCCTTGCGGAGAAGGTCTAGTCTCA
>NC_049983.1:23254939-23268789 GCF_000003815.2 Branchiostoma floridae | reverse complement strand
AGAAATTGATTGTAACTGGAATTTCGTTCTGCATATTTTCTGATCCAGTAGCTCAAATGCACCATGGAACCATTGATCCTCTAAAACGCATCACAGAATGATAGCAGAAACAGCAAAAAGATGCAAATACGTGTGGCTTCATTTACACTGCCGTTTTAAAGACGCACTCCACAGACAGACAAAAACACAAAAAACATTGCACAGTTTTTTAACCTGTTTTTCGCCCTTACCAGGCTTCTGGACAGGTACCTTCCAGGCCAGCTGTTCGATGTGCGGTTCACGTTTAACCGGCTGCCGCTCCAGCTGCAGCACCGGGCCGTCCGGACAGTGCACACCAGGAACCTGATGGACCAGGTCCTCTTTCCAGACTCCTCCTCCGTGGGGCAGTTCCCTCCATTCAGGGATCCAGACGCAAATCTGACGTGAGATCATCATTTGTCTCTTTGGGCACGGTAACATAGGTCGTGCGATCATCGTACGATTTTGATGCTTTGCGATTTTCAAGCAGGCCGTGACAGAACAAACCAGCGACATGGATCCAAGGTAGCATTTTGGGTACCAAGACAGTTGAACTTTACAGGAGACGTGCATTTATGTCCTCCGAATTGCCCGAAAGTTAGCGATCGTACGACGATCGCACGACCTATTTGACCGCACCCTTGTACACATCTTGTACCTATTTGACCGCAACCTTGTACACATCTTGTACCTATCATGGCTACGGCCCCATCTGCACCGGTACTCCCAGGGGATGTACCCCCGGGCGGGTTCCGAGCTTTAAAAAAAAATCTAGGGGTCCGACCGTGCCCCAAAATAGCCCGGTAGTCACAAAGTGTCTCACGGTGGGTCACCTCAGAAAGTGGAGAAAAAGCCTGTAAGCAAATACGACCGTAGCACAGAATCACCTTATCCCTTATGCGATCCGGATGCCTTATGTGACCCACGTTAACTTACTTTCTGTTGATGACTAATAGTTTCCTTCGTTTTATATGTGTGTCTTCCTGCTATCTATCACTACTTTTTGTTCATTCTCTGAACTTTTACTTCATTTGCTGATCATTTTTCGTCTGCGGTGATTACGGAGCGCCTGATAAAAGAAAAGAAATGAGAACAAACTTTCAAAGTGTCATCACTGTGTAAGGGAAACGTCGTGAAGGCTTTACATGGAGTTGCTTTCGGGCACAACACATGTTTCTTCATGGTATGTATCAAATTCTTAAGCACATTTTAACAGTATGTATATATTATCTAAAAGAGAAGTGATCGGTGATGTTCAGGCCCCCGGTTCCCTTTCTTGCAGCTTCTTCGACCGGTTACTGCGAGACAATGAGGAGCAAGACCAGGCGGTGCGGCACATCGTGGCCGGCACCTCCCGCCCCGCCCCGTACCTCATCTTCGGGCCTCCTGGGACGGGCAAAACCATGACTACTGTGGAGGCCATCAAGCAGGTAGAATTCACACCTACCTAGTCCCTTGACCTCCATGTCTTAGGGGGGGCAAGGTAGACATGAAAATAGGTAGCTATCTCCAGGCTCGTCTTTCTGTCTGCATTTTTGTCCTGCCAGGATTTTCTCTGTCGCCCCGAGGTAGTACTCCCGAGGTTTCCGCATAGGAACCCTACCTTTTTTTAAAAATTAGGGCTTTCCACAATGGCCTTGGCATGGTGCAAAAATTCGGTTGAAGTGCTCAAGTTAGTTTCCTTTAGATTTTATATCGGCATTCCAGGTCCATCGCCTGACCCCGCACAGCGTGATCCTGGCCTGCGCCCCGTCCAACAGCGCGGCGGACCTGCTGGCGCAGAGAATCATCCGGGAGGCTCAGCTCAGGAGGACGCTCTTCAGGATGAACGCCACCTCCCGACAATTTAACACTGTGCCACAGGACTTAAGGGTACGGAAGCTTTAATGTCATCCTAGAATTATCGTAGGGTCATCTTAAAACTATGGTTACGTTGCTATCAAGTCCATACCATGCGTTGAATAACTTTATTGAAGCAGAGACTGGACTAAGTGATAGGAATCTAACTATAATGATGAATGATAGATTATAATGGAAGCGGACTTTCAAAAAACTGATAATGGTACAACTCCATAGGAGCAAGCGTATGTATGTATGTATGTGTGTAAGTACTGTGGAAGCATCCTCATTAGATAGCATCAAACATCATTTGCAGTCAGATGTTCGAATGTTATTTGTGACATGTACAGGCTGTTCAGTATAGTGATATAACCAGCTGCTGCCGCACCACTTGCCTGCGAAGCTGGTGTGTTACGCCGAAGGTCAGTTATGGCTCAACGCGTACGTCAAATACTCTTATTATTTACCAGGACGCCAGGTGCTGTAATTACGACTCCCATGGCGAGGTCTACTTCCCGAGTAAGGAGGAGATCATGCAAAAGTACCGCATCGTTGTCACCACACTGGTCACTGCTGGAAAGTAAGTAGATTCGTAGTATCAAACTGGCGTATTTCACACGATCGTAACCAACTTTGAGCTTTTGGGGTTTGCGTAAAATAAAGTTTACTACGACCTTCATCAGTACATTGGATACTGTTTCAAGCCAGTGGTTCAAACACTGTTTCAATGCAACTTAAGTTTTATTTGCTAAAGATCGACCAAGAGAACAAACTCGCCAGATGGGCGATGTGTAAAAGAGTCACTGATCTTGCTTTGGGGGGTGGGATCTTTTGTGGAAAGCCAACATGGCTCTCAATATATTGCTTGGAAGCAAAGACTTTTGAGGCGACGATTTGTGAATTTGGGTAAAGAAATCATGTTTGGAAATTTTCATCACTGTATACAAAGTCAAACTCCATCTATTACACCTAAACTCACATCTCCAGGCTTGCCTCAGCAAACTTCCCTGCCGGGCACTTCACCCACATCTTCATCGACGAGTCCGGACACGCCGTGGAACCGGAAGCCGTCATTCCGGTTTCCGGTCTGCTATCTCCGGAGAAGGGCGGACAGCTCGTGCTGGCCGGCGACCCGAAACAGCTCGGTCCCGTCCTCAGGTCTCCTGTGGTCATAGCGTGTGGGCTTGGTAAGGATTCTTGCTCTGCTAAAAAAAAATACACTATCAGCATATATAATTTTCTTGAGAAAGACGAATAAAGTCGAAACCGGTCGAATTCCGTCTCTGAGCTGTCATTATCCTAATGCTACGAGTGATACCGGCGTTTCTAATGTTGTAAAAATTAGAATCCAACGACTGTGGTTAACTTTTATTTACCCCTGACAGCAAAAACACAAAATGCACCACATATCTAGTTGGGCTATGATTCTACTGCATGCAACAGGCATGTTCCGTTGATGAAATCATCACTCATAAAGTGGAAAGCCTTAGCTTCATCGTGTTGTTGTTACGCAATGTTGATCTCCAGGCATGTCCCTGTTGGAGAGGCTGATGAACGAGTGTCCCGTGTACAAACAAGGCGCAGACGGGCAGTACGACTCACGCGTGCTGACCAAACTGGTGCGGAACTACCGCTCACACCCCACCATCATCGAGGAACCCAACGAGCAGTTCTATGATGGAGAGTTGGAGGTAATCACCAAGCAGATCTACTGTAGTATCCATGTGCCAAAACAATCGCCATTTACACCCGTGTCAAACGGGGGTTGTTAAGCAGATTGAAGTCGTTTCGGCACATATACCTACCTGCCACTGGTATATATACTTTAGAGATTTAGTTGGAGGTGCTGTGAAGAGAAACATGTCTTAAAGGTTGACTTGTTTTGTAATCCCAATGCGCACCATCATTTTTTTTATTCATCTAATGTATCTCTACATATCTGTATACACATGGTGCCCCCTGTATGAATCAGTATAAGGCAGTTTAAAGCAACTGGAAGCGGAAGTGGCAGTTTTCATCACAAAAGGCAAGCAAGTAATGAATATAAGGATACAACACATGTGTGTACGTACAGTGAATAACAAAATGAAACTACATCACTTCCAACGGCCGAATCCGGTATTCGAATTTTCGAAAGTGGTTCACTCGACGTGCGTTCGAATTATTCTATTGAAGTCCGTTTAATAACAGTAGAACCCCATGTGATAACCACATCCGGAATACCATTATCGAACGTTTTGGCGGCCTAGGCTAGGTATGACTTAATCTTGATAGTTATTCTATCTTTGACTGTCCACAGGCTCATGCTGACGAGTTGGTGAGGGAATCCCTATGCCACTGGGAGCACCTGCCGACGGAGGGCTTCCCTGTGATCTTCCACGGCGTGGAGGGAGAGGATAAGAGAGAGGGGAACAGTCCGTCTTTCTTCAACGCCAGAGAAGTCGCCACGGTGCTGGACTATGTCCATGAGCTACTGAACATCCGCGGAGGGAAGCGTGTCAACAAGAGGGACATCGGAATCATCTCCCCCTACCGTAGACAGGTATTTCCAACATCGAACAAAGCCCTTTCAAAGCTTTGAAAGCTTCCTTTAATCTTTAATTTTCCTGCGTTTGTATTAACATCATACATGGTTCTGTGTACAGCAGTATGGTAAACCAGTCATTGCAGTCTAAGATGAAAAGACAAGTATCCATAATCACGGATGGATGTAAATGCAATTGTTACAGAATCATTTCTTTGCACTTTCAAAGCTTTTACCTGACTGAAGGTAACTGTTATTGATGAAATACAGTGGTTTTTACTTAAATTCCCATCAAACTATATATCATATCGTTGTCTTCGGATAAGAGGTAATGTATTGCTGGACCTTTTGGAGCAAACGAAACAAATTATCTTCATTTAATTTCATTTCAAACACGAAAACGTACTACTTGATGCTATCAACCAGAAAAAAATATTGAGGAAATCTTCACCAACGTTAATAAGCAGAGCATAGTTCCAGCGACGATGTTTCCACTACTCAAGTTGTGTGATTGCACTTGAGCTTCTCAATATCTGCGGCAGAAAGCGTGTCACCAAGAGGGACATTGGTATCATCTCTCTCTACCGTAGACAGGTATCTCCAACTTCGAACACACACTCCATTTACAGCAGCTTCTTCATTTCATTTCAAACCAGAAAAATATCGAGGAAACATTCACCAAAATTAAGCAGTACATAGTTCCAACTTCGTTGTTTCCACGACTCATGGTGATGATACTTTTTTGTGTCCAGGTTCAGAAGATTCAGCAGAAGCTCCGGCAGCAGTACCCCACCGACCACGCCCAGCTGAAGGTGGGATCTGTTGAGGAGTTCCAGGGTCAGGAGAGGCTGGTCATCATCGTCTCCACCGTCAGGAGCCCCAGCGAAGAGTTCCTCCGCATGGACAAGGACTACAAGCTTGGCTTCCTCAACAACCCCAAGGTAAAGGAGAAGTTCCTGTTTCCTCTAGTTTGTTAGGAATGGCCTCCATAGCTATGGTATTGCTATTGGCCTTGCATCTTTTGCTGTTGCTCTAGAAAGAACATTATGGTCTTTATACAGGTCAGTAATTCACTTAGAATATTGGCTGAGTAGTTTTCATCATTTATTCACAGCGTTTCAACGTAGCCATTACCAGAGCCAAAGCCCTGCTGATCGTGGTGGGAAACCCGTACACACTCAGTCGAGACGAGCACTGGATGAGGTTAGTTTTGGTGACTTCCTTTACCACCCCATCCCCCAGATGAGAATGGATGTCACCTGTTGGGACATCATTTTGATGAGACCAAACTGATGGTAGACCATACAAACATTTTGATTGGAATAAAATTTGGCTTATCCAACAAAAACAGAAACTCTGACAGCCGACGTTTGCTTTCAATCTAGTTAGGTGAAAAATTGTGATGTTGTCTTTGAGATCAATGCATACTCCACCGCAAGATGGACAAGGGACTAGCATTGTCCAGTAAAGTTGCCGTACATTCCTTCGTATGATAACCACAACTTTGTTAGTACCTATGAGTTAAGCTTGGCTGAACACTGTTGACTGAATCTACAACCCCAGATAAACTGACTAGGATGATATGGCACCCAGACTATGATTCCCCAACCATCCCCAACACGAATATGAGACATCTGTACAAGTCACCTAAGAAACAACTTGACCAGCATCAGAAACACCCGGATAACGTCTAACTTATCATGACTGCCTCATTGCTGTGGCAATGAAATGTTGAAATGATTCTCCCTTCCCCAGATTTCTGGAGTACTGCATGGAGAAGGGCGGGTACCACCCTGACGGCTGTGAGTTCCAGCTCCGTGAGGACCATGTGGAGGATGTGCTGCAGCGGTTTGCTGCAGTCCGATTGGACGGTGAGCTGTGAGCTGTTAGAGACGACGTCAAACCTATTTACTCGTACATTAAGTCGTAAAATGACCGGTACTACAACCAACACATCTATGCATAACTGCCATAGCTAGATTTATCTTTAAGTTAGTGAAACAATGCTACCTGCAACGTTGTGTTTTTATTTTAGGAAAACACTGCTCCCTGCCACTCACTTACTTAGGTTACTGTCACAATTTGAAAAAGGGGCCCTGCCTGGCAGTTCACTGGCTGTTCTGGGCACTTTGGGCGTGCCCCTACGTGGCCTTGTTCGACACCTGGGGGCTACCGGGGTACTGGGGTCGGGTATGTTTTGGCCGGCCAAGCCCCGGGTTGAATGTAAGTCGGACTTACAATGAACCCGGGGCCCAGTAACAAATAGCCGCCGTATGATAATCGTGAGCACACCGAAAGGTAACCCCCATGCTTGGTATCCAGCAGTCCACCCGGACAAATTTGTGGCTTTGGGGCCCGTCCGGGGCTACATCCCTGACGGGAACCGGTGAAAATTGGACCACAGCCTTAACTGGAGGCCAGTTGGGGCTTTAAGGGCATCTATCCACTGTTCTATCCCACTTGTGTCATGCGTGATATATATATCATTTGAACATAAGATTATATAGTTGGCAAGGATAACTAATTCCGTCGGCAGAATCGTGATATAGGGTCCATGATACTGTTTTGGTCTATAGATACTGCCTTGACAAAGTAATATCTGTTTGGAGATTAATGGTTTCCCCTTATGATCTGAATGCACTGGTTTTTGGTCCTGAAGAATTAGGTTGATCAATATTAAGCGGTCAGAGAAGAGAAGCTGACATCATGCAGAGGGGACTCTCCCTGGTGCAACTCTCCGTCATCTCTTGGGTTGCACCCTCTCTCAAATCATTTACCATAGCTAAGAAAATTTGTGCTATTCATTCAATCAATCTATGAGTAGGTGATTGTGATACTCTTTAGGCTGATACGACAGGTCTTTCTAATTTTGTAATTTCCCAGGGAATGCAAAATGCCGTCGTATGATGACTTATCGGCATTTTGATCTGTTACCCCGTGTCGACGGTAATTGTGAAATACTTGTATTATACCAGCTTTAATAATAGCAATAACGGTTTGACATGTACATTTATTTTGTGTTTGTTCGTTTGTTGAATATTTCATCACAGGTGCATCTGAACCTCCCAGTGACGGAGACAATAGCGCAAGTCAGGTGCAGCTTCAAGAAGACCCAGAGTGGCGCCACGAAGATTGAATATGTCTTGTATGTCTTGAACACATCAAGAAATCTTCTATACCACTTGTAAGTGTGCTGTAATAACTATGTGTACAGGACATCGTGCTGGTAATGTCAGTATATGGAATAGAAACCCGGACAAGATACGATTTTCGTGTATCTTACATCGTTCTAGCGTTGACCCGGTGTCATTTTAAGTAATTTTTTTAGAATATTCTATTGTTGTTGTATCTTTTCATTGATTGTCCATTCATGATTTTCCGAATTCGTTCAGGCGCTTATTGAAAAACTGCTTTCTCTACATGCGCAGAGAATGCTATTTTATATAAAAGAATAGATTCAGGTAAAATAATTAGTAACATGGATCACAGATATTTGCGAAGGAAACTCACTACAGTATATCTCGAATGTTCATTTGTGTTGGTAGACGTCACTGTGGATTCAAGTTGAACGCGACGTTTCAGAGGCGTTGGATTGCCCATTCCTTGACAAAGACAAGAGTTGAACAGTCGAAACGTTGGTTAAGTCCAATTTTTTTGGGTTGGAAATTACAGCATCACTGGTGCCTAGGTTCTACCTGAACTAATCTAGGGGTTGGGTTCTAATATAGAGAATAACATGCCCGACGGTTTGAGTATGAAACTGGATCATTGATGTTAGAAGAAGGTAATGATAATGATAACAATCATAATATCTGATGGTTTTTTGCTTCATGATCCTGCAAACTGACCATTTGAGGTTCAATTTGTACAGTGTATGTTTGATGGCACGAATAATCAGCATTGTTGCCTGATATGTCCTCTGTATATTATACTGTTACATTTCCAATGAAAAGACCACTTTTTCAGTATCACCCATTTACAACTCATCTAAGACTATTAGGTCCAGGTTCAGGTCCGGGCCTGGACCTGATTCTCTGGACGTGAACCAGACCTGAATTTTCTGTACCGGTACTCATCCCTATGCTAAATTAACCTGGAGTCAACTCATCTATTGCTGTCATTCGTGCTTGATACAATGAAATTAGGGACCACCCAACAAAACACAGATCGTAAGTCAAATAAACAGCAGAGCATCACGGTTTTGCAGTCGAAGTAGTTTTATTGAGAAAACGTAAGGCCATGTTAATTTGATTATATGGATGATATCCTTGCGCATCATTTTTCGGTAAAAAAAAAAACGTTTTCAACAATCGTACAAAGCAGTAAATCTTGGAAAATGAGCAAATATATGCCGTAGAATGCAAAAAAAATGTCTTGGATATGAATGTCTTAGACTGCCAAGGTCAATTTAAAGGTGAAAGAGCAGGATGTGATGAAGGAACATAAATGAAGAATCTGTTCTTTGGTGCACCATATTCTTTGTGTTTAGCCATTTGTTCAGCCTTCCTGACCGCCTAGAGTTCATAATGAAGGCAACTGATGCGTTTTTCTGTCATTTTTCTTCTGCCCCTGGACGCCCTATACTGGGGAGAAAATCCTCTGACGAGCATGAAATTCTGATTGACCAGGGATGCTACCATGTCATCTGTGGTCACAGTCTTCTACTGTGACATTTGTAACAGTATTTTTGCCTCTTGGGATACCTTAGAATGCACTGTTTTAACTTAAAATCATCAAAAACTCTGCACCATGCAAGGTGGATGCCCCCAGGCCCCCCTACAATAGTCACCTACCGCGACACACCAGTTTGGACTCCCTATTATAAAATCCTAGCTAAAAGCCTGATTCGCACGCTCACATCAGTTTCGGGATTCCCAGAGGATGTCATCCATATAATCAAATCAACATGGCAGATGGAATACAGTGACAAAGCTCGTCTCAGATGTATCACGTGGAATACTCCTCTGGACCTACAGAATTATCAACATTAGTAACTCCCATTACTGCCATCCAGTCCTTGAGTATTAAAACATTCGGCCTACAGGTATTGTCAGAGCATACAAATCGATTGCGTACGTGACTGTTAAAATTGTCAGATGTACGCTATGCAGGTATGAGTCATCTAACGGCACCGCAGTCATTCCTCAGTAAGCACATCTCAATGAAGGGCTGAATAAAAGTTCTAAACGGGAACTATACGGCTCCAGATGACTTACTGAGGGAAGACTGCAGGGTGGTACATGTTGTTAGCTGAGGAATAAGTCTACTCTCACTCACTCACACTCACTCATCCTCTTGCACTACTATTCATAAAATTACGTTATGGTCAGTATAAAACAAGTACAACTGCATTTTATTTTCCTTTGCACTCACCTCTCTGAAAGTCTCAAGCTACTTTAAACAGTACTGGATACATGCTGTGCTTTATCACTGTGATATCAAAGATAGCTAGATTCTAGGCATGAAACAAGGATAGTATAATTATTCTCTTCATTATTATTGACATAAATAGTGCTGCTACAGGGTAAGGAGCAATTAAGTTGAGGGTGAGTTTCTACACAGATTGAGCTGCTAGGGCTGCATTGTGATCAAACATACTTGAGGAAACTACGAACATCTTAACACATTCTATCCTATCATTCTATGACAATCCTAAGCATATTACAGAAACTACGAAAATCTTGCAGAAACTACGAACGTCTTGCAGAAACTACGAACATCTTAACACATTATATCCTATCATTGTGTCTTATCATTCTATGACAGTCCTGAGCATCTTACCACCTTCTGAAACCGTATTCAACTTGCACCATAATCAAGTTTTCCAAATTGTGAGTTTGCCATTACAATATATGGACTTTCATTCTAATTTGCACATTCATAGTAAACATTGTGCAATAGAAGTTGTTATGTTCTACGACATTCTTCTATTAATAAATTCCATTCTATTAACCCATGTGTGGCTAATAAGGACTGTCCCATTGAAAAGACGTAGCTACGTATACAGTTCGTTTTAGCAATGAAATGAAAATTGCATTTAGTTACTAAGTAAGCATTGCGTCTAGAATAATGATTAGTAATGTAACTGCTCTGTATGCAGATGGCCACAGATGTCAGCTGAGCATCGTGACGTCACTGGTGGCTAGTCGTCACAGGTCTTGATGAAGATGGCCATGACGTCAGCTTGGCCCACATTTGCACGATCTGCATGGGGCAAAGTAAATACAGTGAATTGATACTCTAATTTCCAAAGCCAGATCCTTGTCAGACCCTAAATCGTGTCTCACAATAAATGATAATTGGCAAGCGTAGTAGTCCAAAAGAAAAAAAAAACAAATAAAAAAGAAACCTGGATGTTATATGTAGTTTTGGGTACTTCGAAGGATATATATACCTGTCTCGAAATAGACATGAGTGGTCAGCTTGGAAAACAGGATCCGCGGATTGCCGGTCCCTCTCTCCCAGGGACAAAAGCGCGAGTTTTGATCAAGGACCACCATCCAGCCGCGGTCATTCGGGCAGCCCAAGGGGAGAAAGCTCCGGTTGATGAAGAATCGCCTGTTCGACAGATAAATAATCATAGTGAGAAACAAGTGACCGTAGGTAACATAGTCTGTGACTTTGAGACTTTGTTCTTGTATATGTCAGTTGTTTTGCTTAAATAATGATTAACATCTATTATCATAATACCGGTACGTTTAGGACGATTTCTCTAGCCATACTGATTTGACACATTGTCAACGCATCATTTTCTCCAGTTACATGTTGCTGTTATAGGTTACCCTTGCCACTTCTTCTGTGTAACTTTTCTGCCACTCTTGTCTTGTCCTGCTAAAAGCGTAATATTGTAATTGTAACACGCCGCGGAATTACACGGCGAACGGGCGCGTGGTTGGGAGGGGGTAAAAAATACCGGTAGGAAGAAACACGGCACAATTAACTGCCGCTATGTACATTTATACATCCTCTGATGTTCCTTCCTTTTCTGTCAGTAAATGCATAAAACATAAACCTGCATGAGCATACAAAATGTCATGAGAAAACGGACGTATACTGTCAAGAATTTTCATTTAACTTCTGTCCGTCACAACCGCTATGACGTAACACTTCACTGCTAGCGTAGATATAAAAATGGCGGGAAAATGGCTGCGTACGTTCAATTTTGCCCATTCAGTCATAGATCCGGGCTATTATGCAACGGTTCTTCACACTTTTACATGAGTTGTAGGTCACCAACAGAAATTCAAGATTGTTGTTGAATCATGTTCGTCTTGTGCCGTGAGCATGTGTAATTATGATCTATAAATTTGGCAATGAATGTGACAGTGTGTTCGTCCCACGACGAGCTGCCTACCCCGAAAAAGATACTGAAAACTTTTGGCCTTGTTGTCTTCGAATGCATTGTTATCGATGCTTTGTAAATGATGTATTGGACACCTAGATGTCTGAAGTGTGCACAGCTCAGAAATAACTATTGTTGCATGTGTAGATCTCTTTAAGTTCCAGTATTTTGAATCTACCGGTTTAAGTCTTACTACCGGTATTATGCCAATGCATGTTACATTACATGGTATCATAGCCTGTGTTTACACAGGCGTTCGCTAGCTGGAGTTAATTACATCCTCCCCCCCCCGGAATTAAGTATTTGCAAAATTCGTGCCACATTCGGTGCCGTTCCGAGTGGGTATTCCAAATCGGCCTTAAATCCCCTTCACACGAGAAGGAATGAGCCAGAATGCCGTCAGAATGAAAATACTTTTCTATTCCTGTGAATTCGTAGTGTATTCTAGACATTCTCGCTGCATTTGAGATATTCTTTCGGCCACATTCTGGTAGGATTCGAGATGGCATGCCGTTTCGGTTCTCCATCGAATGAGATAAGAATGTTTCGAATAATATTGGAATGCCGTAGAATGCGGTCAGACTGCAGTTAGAATAGTTAGAATACACTTAGAATCCACTATGAATACCATTCGATATTTCTCCACTTCGAATGCACCTCGACAGTTTTTGACATGTCAAAAACTTCGAGCCAGCCAAAAGAACGGGGACGAATATCTAGACTTGATTATTTAGTCCATTTATTTAGTACGTATTTTGTTCTTACTTATAAAAACGTGTTAGTTGAAATAAACGTGCTAATGTAATTTTTAATGAGTTAACCCTTTTTTAAACCATTATATTTCTTGAGACATTATATGGTATAATAAAGGGATAAGACCCCCGATATCCCATCTTTTTGCCAATAGATAATTCTTAATATACTCTCTGGTATAATAAAGGGATAAGACCCCCGCTATCCCATCTTTTTGCCAATAGATACTTTTTAATACACTCTCTGGTATAATAAAGGGATAAGACCCCCGATATCCCATCTTTTTGCCAATAGATACTTCTTAATACACTCTCTGGTATAATAAAGGGATAAGACCCCCGCTATCCCATCTTTTTGCCAATAGATACTTCTTAATACACTCTCTGGTATAATAAAGGGATAAGACCCCCGCTATCCCATCTTTTTGCCAGTAGGTAATCCTAGAAATACTCTCTGGTATAATAAAGGGATAAGACCCCCGCTATCCCATCTTTTTGCCAATAGATACTTCTTAATACACTCTCTGGTATAATAAAGGGATAAGACCCCCGCTATCCCATCTTTTTGCCAATAGATACTTCTTAATACACTCTCTGGTATAATAAAGGGATAAGACCCCCGCTATCCCATCTTTTTGCCAATAGATACTTCTTAATATACTCTCTGGTATAATAAAGGGATAAGACCCCCGCTATCCCATCTTTTTGCCAGTAGGTAATTCTAGAAATACTCTCTGGTATAATAAAGGGATAAGACCCCCGCTATCCCATCTTTTTGCCAATAGATACTTCTTAATACACTCTCTGGTATAATAAAGGGATAAGACCCCCGCTATCCCATCTTTTTGCCAGTAGGTACTTATAGAAAAACTCTCTGGTATAATAAAGGGATAAGACCCCCGCAATCCCATCTTTTTGCCAGTAGGTAATTCTAGAAACACTCTATGGTATAATAAAGGGATAAGACCTATTGCTGTATGGCTGTCTCGCAGCCCCTCTCAGCGGGAACCGCGGAAATGTAAACAGAGTGTAAAGACCCCGAGAAGGCTTTGTTGCACCCTTCAACTTCTGATGACAAACCCAACGATATAAGAACGCAAAGAAACCCCCTTTGTGAATTCTCACATGCACTTTTTTCACATTTTAAAGACCACGACCGCATAATAAAGGAGTGACACCCCAGAAATACCATTCTATCACCTTCACACACTTTCAAGACGTGCCATTCATTTAACAAGAGTGATCAACTTGACCCAAGGCAAATTTGCCCACGGATGTCTCTGGATATTCCTTAAATGTGTAACTACAAAGAAGCTGGCCTCTGGGACCTCAAGTTGACTCACGTCGCGCTGACTGATGGTCGTGCACTATTCTA
>NC_049983.1:23229193-23250923 GCF_000003815.2 Branchiostoma floridae | reverse complement strand
ATCTTGTATTCGTAGGTCTAAGCTCTGCACATTCATGCCATATCATGCTAAGTTAGTAAGTACAGGCATAACGTTATCGATGCATTTAGGTGCGAGACATTTTTAGCAATTATGTGTGAGAGAATTCGAAAATGCTACACTATGTGCGAAACCTTTTCCGACACTTATGTGTGAGGGATAAGTGGTCGCTAGATGTGTGTAATTCTGCATACACTAGACTACACGATACTCACTCCATCTACAGCCGTGGCATAGATACGCTCCAATCGCAGCTCTGTCATGAATGTAGTTAACGAGGAACAGTCACTACTAGCAGGAGTGACGGTATCGATATAGTCAAGGGGGTCTTATCCCTTTATTATACCAGAGAGTTTTTCTATAAGTACCTATTGGCAAAAAGATGGGATAGCGGGGGTCTTATCCCTTTATTATACCAGAGAGTGTATTAAGAAGTATCTATTGGCAAAAAGATGGAATAGCGGGGGTCTTATCCCTTTATTATACCAGAGAGTATTTCTATAAGTACCTACTGGCAAAAAGATGGGATAGCGGGGGTCTTATCCCTTTATTATACCAGAGAGTGTATTAAGAAGTATCTATTGGCAAAAAGATGGGATAGCGGGGGTCTTATCCCTTTATTATACCAGAGAGTATTTCTATAAGTACCTACTGGCAAAAAGATGGGATAGCGGGGGTCTTATCCCTTTATTATACCAGAGAGTATTTCTATAAGTACCTATTGGCAAAAAGATGGGATAGCGGGGGTCTTATCCCTTTATTATACCAGAGAGTATTTCTATAAGTACCTACTGGCAAAAAGATGGGATAGCGGGGGTCTTATCCCTTTATTATACCAGAGAGTATTTTAGAATTACCTACTGGCAAAAAGATGGGATAGCGGGAGTCTTATCCCTTTATTATACCAGAGAGTATTTCTATAAGTACCTACTGGCAAGAAGATGAGATAGCGGGGGTCTCATCCCGTTTATTATACCGGAGAGTGTATTACGAAGTATCAGTTGGCAAAAGATGGGATAGCGGGGGTCTTATCCCTTTATTATACCAGAGAGTATTTCTATAAGTACCTATTGGCAAAAAGATGAGATAGCGGGGGTCTTATCCCTTTATTATACCAGAGAGTGTATTAAGAAGTATCTATTGGCAAAAAGATGGGATAGCGGGGGTCTTATCCCTTTATTATACCAGAGAGTATTTTAGAATTACCTACTGGCAAAAAGATGGGATAGCGGGGGTCTTATCCCTTTATTATACCAGAGAGTGTATTAAGAAGTATCTATTGGCAAAAAGATGGGATAGCGGGGGTCTTATCCCTTTATTATACCAGAGAGTGTATTAAGAAAAAAGTGTTTTAAGAATACTGGTATAAAATGGGTTTAAGGTTTGTACCCCAACTTAGCACAACTTTTTGTAGATAGCACGTGTTTCTAAAATATTTTTTTAAGGGCTAAAAAAAATGGGATAAATAACCCGTACTGAAACTACTGAATATCTGGAATGGAGTAAGAATGTTTAGAATACAGTGCGAATTGTCAGGAATTGTCAGGAATAGAAAAGAATTTTTATTCCGACGGCATTCCGGCTCATTCGTACTCTCGTGTGAAGGGGGCTTTACTTTCTGTGAGCCAGCCAAGTAGCGTTCACAAAACTCTACAACAGCCGAACTAGCGAGTCTCTGTGTGTATGGCACATTCATGAAAATACCCATTCTGTGCCTGCTGTTTCCCTGTTGCCTTCAAGTGCTCTTACCTAAAGTGTAAGCCATGATACACGTGCCCTACGATGGAAAAAACATAGCCATTCTCGTCGATGGGTGTGGTCTTTAGGTCCGTCCAAGGCGAGGAGATGAGGCGGTCCTTGGAGAACCAGTTGTCCTTGTTACTCCCCGTCCCGTTGAAGATGAGGTCACGGGTTTCCATATTTGGGCTGAACGTGTACAGGGACACCTTCACCTGTCAATCAAGACATGGAGGTATTATAGCAGTGGTGTTCAAGCAACGCCGAACTGACCAAACGGGTCTGACCTTTTCGGCGTGGTGGTGACGGCGTTGGGTTTGTGATCTGGCCGCCCGGGTTTGGCGAGGGTTCGAATCCCGGGAGCCAGGAGACTGTTTCTACCCGCCTCTAACATTATCAATGGCATTTTGACGTTGGTTAATGAAAAATGTGGCCCCTCCGTGTAGGTTGCGGACTGGTTTTCTGCACTTTCGCCCCCCCCCCCCCGACACCCTGCAGCTACCGGGCTATTTTGGGGGCACGGCAGGGACCCTGGCGTTTCTGAACTCGGAGTCAAAATCAACCCTGGACCCGGCAACAAAAGATATCGTCACGTAATCGTGAAAACATCCCCATGGCATCCAGCAGTCCACCGGGACAAATGTCTGGCTTCAGAGCTCTAGACCGGCTGGGGTTAGCCTGGATGCCATCCGATTTCTACCGGGGCTCCTTGCACCCGCTGCCCTTAAACAATATTTTTAGTGCAGCAAGTGCAAATAGCCCCGGTAGAAATCGGTAGAAAAGGGGTTGCCCCAGCCCCTTGCTAGGTTGGGGCAACCGGTACAACAACAACCGGTACAACAACATCTACGTAGGGAATATTGTTTGCTGTTTTAGTAAACATTGTAACCTTCTTAATGTCCAGTGATTCCCACATCCCGACGTCCCTGCTTATGTAGTGACCAGTCGACAGACTCGGATCGTCGGGCTGGTTGGCCGGGACGGAGGCGGAACTCCAGAGAGGGTAGATGTCCGGACCCGCCTTGGCTTGGATCTTGAACACCAGTTTCCACTCACACGCTGTGAAGAAACAGACTTAAGTTACATTTCGCATTGATTCACGATGTCCTCAATACGCCTGTCAGCCCCCCATCCCACCCCCAAAATCAATTTTTTGTATCATGAGAAGCAAAAGTACACGCTCTCCCCTGGCTGTCAACGAGTACCATGTGTCTAACTGTGCAAATCTGCGAATCGGACATAACTACATGGTAGTTTCAAAACATTTTAGCAGAACTCTGCAAAGACCTGAGTCAGCACACAAATGTACATACCCTGTGTGGCAGAGACCCTTTCCACTAGGACAGCGCTCTCGTCGCGCTCTCTCTGTGATTCAGAATTTGACAGATCGCTCAACTAATTGTACAGAAAAGAAACGAATCTGTTCAAACTTTGTGTCTTTTGTTGTCTTTGAGGTCACACTTTTGCATTTTGTATGATGTACCTAGTTTGAATTCACATATCCTATTTAGGTCGCAGTAAGAGCGCCGCGCGATCGCCGTCTGGAAAGGGGGCCTAAGTAATTTTACAAAATGTTTATTGTGCTTTAATACTGTATTCTTTTCGAGCGGGCAGACAGACAGACAGACAGACAGTCAGACTGACAGACAGACAGAAAGAAAGACAGAAAGACAGACAGATAGACTGACAGACTGACAGACAGACAGATAGAGACCCCAAACAAGGCCTTCTAGACGAAGATAAAAACAGAATGTTAGCCGTACTGTCTTTGGTTCTTGGGAAGGGGTTGGGGGTGGTTTGGTTCTTGCAGAAGCTAGCATACGCCAGCTATCATCTGATTTAATAGTTTAAACTGCAGGTAAATTTAAGCAGCCGGTCATGATGGATTGCAATTTAAAACTACTGATAGCTAACGATATACTGCGTCTTTTAACAGTTTAGAAATTTACCTGCCGGATTTGATTAATCTGCCACAGGGAAACTAATGAGTACAAGGGAATATTATTTCAAGCTTCCCGCCTTCATTGCTACAGAGTCGACGCCATTCTGCTATTTATTCAGCTAAATTACGCAGGCAAATTTCAAAGGTCAGCTATGACAGCCAGCAGCCTAGTGCTTCTTATAAAAATTAAAATTGTACCTGCCAGATTGAATGCCCCAAAAGGGACGCTAATTGAGTAAAAGAACTAGCATTGCACGAGGCAAAAAATAAAACGACGTACGTCGTTCGACGCGCGTCTGTGAACAACGTAGGTTGTTAGTCCTAGGACACTGACCTAGGACAGTTTACACACACCCCTGTGGACGTGTCGCAATGCGGTGAACTCTGGTAACCCGCCGTGACATTTTGACAGTGCGCGTCTTCAAAATGGCGGGAATAGAACAAGTCGTTGTTGTTGTTCATCCGACAGGTGATAATTTTATTGTCTACTCGCGCGTACATGCAGCGCCTGGCATGGCGCAGAAGACGGCTGGACCGGTACCATGGCATTCAACGGGCAGCCTTCTTTGCTGCCGATGGTATCATTGAAGCTCAAGGAAACGTCAACCGAACAGTTTGGGTGCAAGAGCATACCAGGAGCGCTCACAGCGCCGCCGAAATGGGTTGCCTGCGACACGGACCCGTTTACACGAGGTTGTGAGGCGCCGTGGACTCCCTGCGGCGCGTCGTAAGTCACCTCCGGAGGTGCCACACTGCGTCGCGCCACAGTGCGCCGCAGCGCGTCGTTTTCGTTGTTTACACGGGAAGATTTTGTAAACTTGCAGCCACTATTGCTCATCTAGTGGAAGACGGGCTTACTGCTACTGCACTTTAGGTAGGCAGGTAACCTTGGAAGGTCAGCTATGATATCTTATTGGAGACTGCTTCTCAAAAAACAAAAGTTTGAAATTTACCTGCCAGATTCAATTAAACACCCATCGGGACACTAATTTCGAACAAGAGACAACCATTTTGAAGTTTCCCCTGTTATTGCTAACGTAGTGGAAGACGGGCCTTCTAGTACAAAACTAGATTAGGCAGGTGAACTTCAGTTTAACTATCAAAGCTAACAGTCTACTGCTTCTTATAAAACTTTTGAAATTTACCTGCCGGACTTTATCAACCTCCCACATGGACTCTACGATATTAAACTGAATTAGGTAGTTAACCTTGAAAGGTCAGCTATAATAGCCTACAGCCGATTGCTTCTTATAAAGATTTAAAGTTTACCTGCAGGATTTAATCAACATTTTTGGGACACAAATGTAGCGAAATAGACAAGCATTTCCCCCAATATTGCTAATGTAGTGAAAGACGGACTTCCTGCTACTAAACTGAATTAGGCAGGTGAACTTCAAAGTTCAATAATAATAGCTATCAGTCAAGTGTTTCTTGTTAAAGTTTTAAAATTTACCTGCTGGATTTAATTAATCTCCCAAAGGGACGCTAACCCAGGACAAGAGACAAGCATTTTAACCTTCCCAGCACTATTGTTACTTTAGTAGTATTTATAAACAAATAAACTTTAGTAGTAGTCTTGCTTCCTGCTAATTAACAAAATTTGGCAGGTAAAATTGAAAGGTTATCTTCTGAATGGTAAACTCTATCTTGAAGTACGAAGTTATTGCTATTGCTAACATCCAAGGTAAGCTCTTCAACTAGATTGTTTTAGCGGGGCTGTTTGGGTGCAGAAACATAAAAAGTCTGACATGCATGATATCATTCGATCAAAAATAAATTTCGATGAAACATGTACGACCATTGGATAATCTCACAGTTACTCACGTATCTCGGGCTCCGGACACGGGCGTGTGTTCTCAGCCTGCCTCGAGCTCACTTCCAGCTGGGCTTGCCGTGCCTCCATTTGTGCTTGCCTTGCCTCCAAGTCAGCCACCCTCCGCTGCAGCCCGACGGTGTCGGCGTTGGATCCGGACTCTCCTCCAAAGCAGCACGACCCGGGATGGTAAGGTAGCGTGATTCTCTGTGCGGCGGTGTGGTCGCCCCAGATGCAGAAAACCAGCAGAACAATCATCTGTACTGTAATGGCCATGCTGAAGAGCGCTGTGCCAAGAACCGTTTGTTCGCCAACAAAGAACTGCGTACACTTAGGTCTTCTGGGTGGCAATGAACAAGACGGTAGCCGGAAATACGTCCCGTTTCCTCGTCTACACTGCGAGATCTAACTTTATACGACCTTTGACAACCTGTGTTATGCACCCGAATGACTGAATACAAAGGCGTCTTGGTGCAACCGATCACTGTATATGGACATCGTTGCCTTTTACGGCTCAATCACACCTATTTTCCACTTAGAGGAAACACTGGCTAAGTTTGTCCACTCCACGTCATTTTCCAGGTAGCAGGAACAGTTTTACGTACAGTTTGAAGAAGATTTTCCAAGTAGAGGATATAGATCCGCAGTGCAGACAATTTTGTTCCACCTTGTGCAATTTGAAGTAAAGGAAGTAGTTTAATACACAGTTTAAAGACGATTAATACGAATATCCCAACTTTCCACGTTTAGGAAAAGGTTAAACAGTTTGACGAGGACACACTGACTCCTAACGTGGCACTTCCATGCTGCATGGCGGACAGAGTGCGAGCGATAGTGCAGATGGTTCTCTTCATCTGAGGCCATCGAATTCCTGCTCAGGAAGGTGGGACACGTCCCACGTATCTAGCTGCACGTAGCTTGTACGCTGTCAGGAGTTTGGCTCAGAAGCCAGAGGTCTTATATTCCAATCCTGCCACGCTGCCGATCGTGGACCCTTGGACTAGGCAGTGTACAATACTTTCCTCATTCCACCTAGGTGTAAAAATGAGTACCTGACTTCGGTTGGGGATGTAAAAGGCGGCGGGAGGACAGGTTTGAACTTCGTCTCCCAATACGGTGCCTTAGACACAATGGACAACAACCCACTGCCCATGGCTATGGTCTTGTTGCAACATAGGGGTGATGTTTTGCCACTCTCAGGCTTTAACGTGTCCCACATCCAGTGTTTACCCAGCCAATGCTAAACTGTTTTTCCGTGGAGGCATATTGGCACATTTAGACACATTGCCAAGTGCATTATCGTGGCCCTGACATGCTGTAGAGGTTGGATTCTAATGTAGAGAATGCTATGCCCTACGTTAAGTGTAAGAACTGTATCATTGATGTTAGAAGATGGCAATAATAACAATCATAACATCTGACTTTTGTTTTGCTTCATGATCCTGCAAACTGACGATTCGATGTTCAATTTGTACAGTGTGTGTTTGATGGCACCCCAGATGATCAGCATTGCTGCCTGATATGTCCTGTTTATTGTATTGTTACATTTTCAATAAAAAGAAATAAAACTGACGATGTGAACAGCATGTTTGAATTTGCCGCACTGCTCGATATGGGATTTGACACAGAGTTGAAACCCAGTACGTATTGCCTGTTGGGGTAATAGCGTAAATGCACAAAATTTCGCGGTGGATTAATGTTCGCGGTTTTCGCGGTGGCCACTTCACCGCGAACTTAAAACCACATTTTTTCATGGCAGTAATGGTACTACCTCGAACTTAAAACCCACCACAAAAAGCCATTTTCCCGGTACCGCGAAATTAAATCCCCGCGAAATTATATGCATTTACAGTACATGTATTAGCTTCGACCTGAGGTGACACACGGTAGAACCGGTCGGGTTTCCCTGCAAGGTCGCTGACGTCACTGTAAGGTACAGTGAACTGGCCAAGCTTCAAATCTCCAAACAGAAGTTGGGGTGGATGATCGTAATGGTTTGATTGGCTGACGTGATCATCCTCGTAACTGTCGATATGGACAGTTAGAATTTTCTGGACCTGAATTCACCAATATCCGCTGACAGGCGGAGCTAAACAAGACAAAACGGTCTAACTTCATACGACCTTTCATAATCTGTTATGCACTCAAATGACTGAATACAAAGGCGTCTTGGTGCAACCGATCTCTGTATATGGACATCATTGCCTTTTACGGCTAGATCACACCAATTTTCCACTTAGAGGAAACACTGGCTAAGTTTGTCTACTCCACGTCATGTTCTAAGTAACAAGATCAGTTTTACGTCCAGTTTGAAGAAGATTTTCCAAGTAGAGGATATAGCACACAATTTCTTCTGGCTTAAACTCTTGGGTTAATTTAGATCTTTTGTGTCAACTTAGGAAATGACCTTGACATTGCTGCCATCGAGGAAAACGCACATGATATATATTTACTGACTCAACTAACAAAGACTCTAGAGTAGAAGAAAAGGTGTCAACTTGGATCCCTTGTAGTTAAGGAGGAGATAGCTTTATGCGTTGGCGTGTTGATCACATATTTCTATAATCGCTGAAAACAAATAGCACCCCCCCCCCCCCCATCCCTATACTCTTCTCTCCAAATGTCAGAGGCTGTCTTGATACAGTGAAGAAACGTAGGAGAACTACCTTTCTTCTGAAGAGAAATCATACACGTGAATATTGTACACATGCTAGCTTCAAGAGTTGACCTTCGTTCTGCATTACGCACCTGAGTTGCCGAATACAAAGCAGACCCTGCACAGCATTACCTATGCGTTCAGCAGCTACGCTTGGGCAACGCGTTTCTAGGTCGATAAATCCGCACGACAAAATGTGAAAATGATTCACCTCTAGTATTACGACATTTTCTCGTTGAAGGAAAAGCTGTACAGAAACAATTTACCGTCATCTTTTGTGTCTACGTGGAAGACATAGAGCCATTGGAACACAGATTCCCCGAATGTGGCACTGGAAGGCCGCTTAGAGCAAAATAATTTAATTTGTAACTCTCAAGTGATTATAAATCTTTATAGTTGGGAGCTCATGGTGTGCATTTTAGTTGTCATTTCAAGCTTATGAAAACACATTTTAATGCAGATCTAACAAGTCTTATGGAGATAGAAATAAACAAACAAACAAACACACATTTTCATCTATTTTATGTAATGAAGTTCAGATGTTTGACACGGAAATGGTAAAATCTTTGTACTTTCCAACAAGCAAATTTCCGTCACAGGACGGAGGGACAGGTCCTTCAGACAGCCCTGATACGAAGCCACCGAAAAAAACGTCATTGACACATTTATATTCTGATTGACAGGTAAAGATGTCCCTGTACACGTTCAGTCCCAAAATGGAAATCCGTGACCTCATCTTCAACGGGACGGGGAGTAACAAGGACAACTGGTTCTCCAAGAGCCGCCTCATCTCCTCGCCTTGGACGGACCTGAAGACAGAGCAAACCAACTACTTTTCCATCGCAGGGAGCGCACATCCACATAGCTCGAGGCGCTACTATAGGTAAAAGTACCTGTCAGAACCTATTACACCTTTCAAGAGATGGGTAACTAAACTTAATTCTAGACGTTTTGATCCCATAATGCTAATTAGATAATCTTTCTATGCTAGTATGCCCTGTGTACGAACCAGATATTTGCTGATGCATTTCAGATACTGCATGAAGGTTTCCAGTTTAGTAAAGAAGTGCGCCACCCACGTAAGACGTGTTAATTTTTTAAAGCAGAAATTATGATAAAGTATATTTTGGGTCGGGGCGTCCCGCTGTGCATGCTAACCGGATCGCAAGTCATTACGGGAGTAAGGAATGGCGATCCGTACATCAGGGCACACCAACCTCCTTTCATCCTGGAGGGAGGGCGATACAGACAAACTGACATCACATGTGCCTAAAAAGTAAACAGTTTATCTCTCAATATGATTACTTATCTGTTGCACAGGCGATTCTTCATCAACCGGAACTACGGAGGCTGTCCAGCTGACCGTGGTTGGCTGGTCGTCCTTGATGGATACTCGAACTATTGTCTGTGGGAGAGGAGGAACAGCGGCAACCCGCGGATCCTGTTTTCCAAGCTGCCTACCAACGTCAATTTCGAGCGAGGTACGTAAATACTAAGTATATACTGTGAAGTACCCTGTACTGCATGGAAC
Source organism: Branchiostoma floridae (assembly GCF_000003815.2). Lineage (NCBI taxonomy): Eukaryota > Metazoa > Chordata > Leptocardii > Amphioxiformes > Branchiostomatidae > Branchiostoma > Branchiostoma floridae. The sequence continues at coordinate 23,241,226 of NC_049983.1, read as the reverse complement.
ATTTAAGCCTTTTTCTCTCAGTCACTCATGGCAAGGTTTTGCCACTCCCGAGGAGGTACCCCCTGCCTTGACCGACTCCAGCCTTCCATGCATCTTGCAGTTCTTATTGCCATTTTTATTCATTGAACTACTGTGCTCGAAAATCATTATTTATTGTGGGACAGGCTTTGGGCTCAGCAAAACGTTCGGTTTTGGAAATAAGAGTATCAATCCACTGTTTATGTCTTCAGGACTGTTCATCTATAGAAACTAGTTGCGATTCATCTGGGTGTAAATTTTATGAAATGTAACGTTAATGTTTTTAAACGATTTTAAATGTCCAAATACATTGTATTTCTTTTTATATACCTTGCGCCCTCCTGGAAAACAGACCTAGGTTTTTAGTGTGTACTATATATGTATTCATCTTGCGTGGAATAAAGATGATTTTTTACCCTAAACTGTCGTTGTCCCATGCAGATCGGGCAAACGTCGGTATAGCTGACGTCATGGCCATCTTCATCAAGACCTGTGACGACTAGAAGTTGCGATGATCAGCTGACATCTGTGCCTTGCATTGGGCCATCTGCATACAGAGCAGTTAACGCTAGTTCACCTTTATTCGCAGGGTAACCTATATTCGTTATGTTTACTAACACGGTATTAAGGGACGGACGGTGGTTTCAAGTTGTAATACGTTCAAAATATTGTAGTTTGAAACTCTCGTGCGTCGACTTGATATCCCTAAATACCTATTTCTGACAGCAACGGATATAGGTTACCCCAGGGATAAAGGTGAACTAGAGTTCCATTTACTAATCATTATTCTAATAGCAAGACTTACTTAATAAAGCTAAGTGCAATATTTATTTCATTGCTAAAACGAACTGTAGCTTACAGTAACGTCTTTTCAATGGGACAGTCCTTCTTAGCCATACATGGGTCAGTAGAATGAGATTTAGCAAATAGAAGAATATCGTAGAACATAACAACATATATTGCATACTAGTAATGTTTAATGTTAATTTGTATATTAGAATGAAAGCCTATATATCTGGCCGACAGGCTGAATAAAGGTTCGGAAACTTGAACTATACGGCTCCAGATGTTTCACTGAGGAATGACTGCGGTGCGATAGATGTCGGTTAGCTGAGGGATGTGTCTACCCTAACATAACAACATCTATTGCATGATGTTTACTGTGAATGTGCAAATTAGAATGAAAGCCCATATATTGTAGATATCGCCAACTCGATTGGGGTGCAAGTTGCTTTGAATACGGTTCTAGAATGTGACTTCTGAATCTTAGGACTGTCATAGAATTATAGGATAATGTGTTTGTAGTTTCTGGAAGTATGTTTGATCACGATGCAGCCGTAGCAGCTCAACCTGTGTAGAAACTTATTCTCAACTTAATTGCTCCTTACCGTGTAGCAGTACTATATGCATGTCAAGAATAATGAAGAAAATATACGATCCTTGCTTCCTGACTAGAGTCTATAGCTATCTTTGATATCACAGTGGTAAGTACAGCATGCATCCAGTACTGACTTTGACTGTTTAAATTAGCTTGAGAATTTCAGAGAGGTGGGTGCTTAAAGGAAATAAGATGCAGTTGTACCTGTTTGTACTGACCAAAACGTAATGACATGAAAAGCAGAGAGTAGACTTATTTCTCAGCTAACAACATGTAACACCGGACATAAGAGTTTTCTTTAACACAACCAGTTTTTCTCACCTGCTGACGTTTTGGTGTCTGTCAGACATTTTCCTCGGAGCTTCCAACTGGAGTTCTGATTCTCGCCGCTATATGTAGCCGATGTAGGTGGCACTTTTGCGGCAAGGTGGTACGAAAGGGGAGTACAAGCTCAGCCACGTTGGGGATATTGTTCTCACTATATGGCTGTACCATATGCATGTCATGCGGATTTGGTAGTTTGGGTGTGGTCGGATTTTTATGTCATGCTAGATGCCAATTTTTGTGCAAAATTTCTCTCGAATGCCCCAATGCATCACTCCTGAAGTGGATGTAATGATATTTAAAAAATTTCATTTTTGCCAAATTTATAGACCCCCCACGCTTTGTCGTGCACTGCGTCGTTGGTTTTTTTGCTAATAAATAAACCTATAATCAACTAAGTCTGTCTCAAAGTGCCGTCTGTTGAATGCACTATATGTACATGGATCAAAAGCGCCGCCTGGCGTTCCTTACTAGCATTTCAAAGAGTCGTCATATAAAATAAATCAGGTCAATGTGAGCTTGTCACGACAGGTATTAATGTATTTCGATGAGGGATTTGTATTTGTAAGGACATTGTTGGAACTGATGTCATTTTCGATGCCATTTTCATCTATCTGATGGGAACAGTCCCTGCCATCTTTGTTCTATATCAGAGTTTACCGCGATGTAGTGAAGAATTCTTGCCTTTCTTCTTAGTAAATCAGATGCGCTTCAGGCATATGCCAGGACACAGAACAGTGCACAATCTTGATCAGATTAGTCGATACTCGTCCATTTTGTCGGTAAAGAGACCTTTGAACAGTACCAATTTTTTTCACTATCAAGACCCTGGTTATTGAGCCAACGTATTGTCCCAACGTGGAAAATGCATATGTTACAGTACGTCAAGCATAACGACACCCTCCCACAGCACAAAGAATGCGCAATGGTCAGTTTTGGCTTCATAATCACGCCACAATGGAATCCGGATGTACTTGTCACCCGTTGTCATTTAAACCGACCGATTGATTGGTTGATTGATTGATTGATTGATTGATGGTACCAAGAAATGCCTCATTGAAAATATCTGCGGGCTAACGTCTAAGGGAGCCTAAGAGACTCTCTAATTGTCCTCACATAGAATGTACTATGATTGTTGGCATATAGGAGTGATGCAATTACATTCAACGAGACTTGTTCATCATGCATGATCTAGGAACCAGTCAGCAACTTTTGGTGCTGTGATTGACAGGTGTCAGAAAGACATTTTGTTAGACTATTACATCCTTATCTAGCGTTTCTTTTCGCAATATAAGAATCATGTTGTTGTGATAATTTCAATTTTGTCATTTTTCAGTCTTTGGCTAATTAGTCGAGGGCAGAACAGCCAGAATTAGCTTTCTATGTGAGTTTCTCTCACAGGACAGATGTGCGTGGCCTGTAAGGTAGGGAGTAGCGGGGGAAGTGTGCCTAGAAAAAGTGAGATTCATCTTTAACTGTTTTGATGATACTCGGCAGATATAAACTTTTGGCCATTTGAATGTTGGCGGCCACATCCTATCTTTTGTCAAGCACTATAGAGCTGGCTAATTGCCACACCTCGTTTTTACTCTATGTGAAATTTGAAAGCTCATGTGCACGGTGCACCCTTAAGTTCTACCACGTGTGAAGAAAAAAAACAATAACAAATAATTGCATCATGCATTTTCTTTTATTGCGAGAAATCTTGGTTACATATAGCGGCAAGAGCTGATCTTTGGGCTCCTTCGGTCATGAAAAGTCAAACAAGGAAGATAAAGGTTTTCATTCGAGTTGGAAGGTCAAGATTTAGAGTTATTGCAAGATAGTAGTTTTCAGTTTCAAGAACTCGATATGGATGAAAAATAGTGAAATGATTATAGAAAGTTCCAACTCCTGAAGAGATGGAATTTTAGAGAAAGCCGTGGGAGCCCTTCCATCTACTAAAGGCTGTGAGACGGATTTCAAACAATTTTTAAGACGAACTTACTATAACTGTTATGTGATGTGGGCTTTCTTTGTTCCAGACGCAACACTGATGTTTCCTACCCAGATCTTCTGTGCCTGTCAGAGATTGTACAATACTTTGTAACTCCTACATCTGGTATTTGCTAAACAAAGCTGATAGTCAGAATTGTATATCTAAGATGACCAATGTATCATGAAACACTTGTTTCTCTCTTTATGTTTGATACCTGACAGTCTACTGATGTCCCCCCACTGACAGAAATAAATTGAATGCTGCACTGTGATTATATTTAACTCTATACCATAGATATGTAAAGAGGCAAGTATAATTGTTTTATGTCGTATTTCTGCTTCCTCTGCTACTTGGTCAAATGAATTCAACTTTTATTTCATTTCGGAGCCAAATGGTCTAAAATTTGGCGTGGTTGTATGAGCAAATACCACGAGATGTTTCGTTGGTTTCATTAATGTTTTTCCATAAACACGTAGGCCTTTAAACTCCGTTGAGTTTTTTTGCCATTTCCAGATCAAATTGTACATTTTGGCCTCCTGTGCCCTGGGACAGTATCAAAATGACCTGAAATGTGGCTTGGAATGCCTCTATCTTATGCCGACAGCTACAGGACCTCATTCAAATGTTTGGAATAGGCCGAATAGGAAGATGGTGCAGTGATGACCTCTTACATGTTATGATCGTACATGTAACTGCAATCCAGACATATTGACCAATCAAACATTAACTTTTTTTCGCTCTTCATTTCTTGATAGCTGAAAGATTACTGATGATCTCCCAACTGGCTGTTGTACTGTGATTTAATTTTCTCTTCATCATCACAAGACCAAACTGTATGTTAAACTTTAAAACCCGCTCACAAGCCTTGCTATGGTTAAATAAGGCAAAAGCAGCTAAGTTCTATGCGGCTGATCTGCAGTCATGACTGGAAGGCCAGGATGGTGCTCGGCACGCGCAGGAGGACCATCGCCATTCCGGGTCCTGTTGGAAACAAGGGCAAGAACGGATTTAACATTCAGCTGACATGTGAAGAAAACAATGAACACAAAGCTGCTGCTGTTAGCTGGCGCTGGATATGGGTATGACATGATTTGCAAATCTTCTTTACCATTCACCAATGAAACCACTCTCGTCACTAGTAACTGTTCTCCCTACTTCGAAAATAAAGGTTGCTGCCGGCTATCAGGGCGTCGTGGTTGATTTGCGTTTGGGCGCAGTCACATACGTCGTGCGAGCGTCGTACGATCTTTAACGTACGTTTGTGAAGATTGTTGGTTGATCTCTAACTTAAGGTATTTTTGGTGACAGCCATACCACATCATTGTAGGTTCTTGCCACACAAAAGGCTGATTTAGATCCTTATTGATGATTGTTTATGTCACAGCCTGCTTGAAAGTCCTATGGCATCAAAATCGTACGATGACCGCACGACGTAAGTGATCGCGCCCTGACTTAGTAATTTACCATCTATCACCGTACCCCGAGGCTAAGCGACAGGCAGGAATGAGGTCACCTTCAGGAACGAGGGAGAGAAAAGGTTATAACTATCTCTGACTGCCCCGGCAAACCGGGATGAGATGTAGTTGAAGAATATTACGATTTTCCCTTTTTGGTCTGAGTGAAGATAACTTTTACCAGGACGTTAGCACACTATCGGAACGCTCACAGTGTAAGAGGGCTTGTTGGGTTATAACTACACACGACCATTTCGCCTGGGAAGGAAGTGCGCTCACCTTCGGGAACTACTCCAAGGTTTTAGCCATGTCCTTGTCGTACTCCTCGGGGTCGATGTACCCGTTGCCGTTGGTGTCCATGGAAGTGAACCAATCAGCGGGCAGGCTGCTGACGTCAGTCCCCCTCTCCCTCAGCATCTCCAGAGCCTCCTCCTTGGATAGCCTGGAGTCCTTGTCCACGTCGTGTTCTCCGAAGACGCGGCGGTGGTGGGCGTACTCCTCCTTCTCCTCCTCCAGCAGCTCAAGGAGCCCGCGGGCTTCCTCAGCCACCCTGTGGAGCAAGGACAGGGCTTCAGTTACCTCCATGGAAAATGGACGACGAAAGAAAGTGGACACTATCTGAAACGTCTGGCCGTTTCCAAAATCATATCCAGTTGCTTGAATAACTGCTTTTTGCGTAAGGCTGCTGTTTATCTGGGAAACACTTTTCATGAAGGAAGGACAAGTGTACAAGGTACAATATATAGCAACGATTACAGAACATCAATACATCAATAACAGAATATTATTGATATTCGACAGTCATGTGATAAATGGGATAACGGTAAATTGGAAATAGAAATACTGACGAGGCTATCCTTATGGGTTATACTGATGATAGCTTACCGTTCTATGTCAGTGTCGACTTCGTCGTCAGCCACCATCCTTGAGAACAACAAGATTTACATTTAATTTCAAAACATAAGCTGGGATCAAAGGAAGGGTCTTATTGTAACTCCGGTTCGAATCGTCAGGAAATAATTACTGACTTTTACTTCTCAGATGTCTCTATGAACAAGAACTACTCGAAATACTATTCGTTTCTCCCTATGGAATACGTGCTGGCGACATCTCACCTCTTACTTCGCCTGCAGCCGTCATCGCAGTTACAGCAGAAAATGTTGCACTTCCCGTATCCACAGCAAGGAGTGGGCTGCTGTAAATGTATAAAACGTATTAGTTTGCTATTTCAGACCCGTGGCATATACAAAACGTACTAATGTCGCCTGCTTTCGATGATTTGAAATGCTTTGAAATTGTCTGTGCCGTTTGCGCTGAGCGAAAACATAGTCAATAGATGCAAATGGCCTTGTTACCAGAAATATATAATTCTTGGCATTCTTCGTTGGCATTACGTTTCCAAAACATGTAATAGAACGTAGAAAAGCTTATAACATAATCTAAATACTTATAAAATCTTGATATACACGCTCACTCCCAGATGGAGCACCTGTTCTTGGACCAGTCGTTCTCAATGCACAATGTTAACTTTTTGTAGTCTTGTGCTCTGTGAATATGCAGCATGTCTATGTGGGGGAATATCAGCTGTTCAGTCACTAGCCTTTGAATTTTCGTCATAGTTTAATACGGGACTAGAAACACCTATCAAGTCACTTACTCTGGTATTATCTGCACAATAATAATAGCATGTCTTGCTCCACCACGATCCAAAGCATCTTCGATATTTAAGGTTGCAACAGACCGAGTCTGCCGGGCCCACCATCAGCACCATCAGGAGTGCGGACAGGCCCAGGAACATCGTCAGCTTGTAATCCATGGTTGTCTATATAGTAGATACAACGGGAGAACACATCAAGCTGGTGATTTTAGTATCATGAGAAACATGACTGGAAAATAAGCAGACAGGAAACCATATGTAATGATTTCCTTACAACAAATGAAGGTTGACATGTATAGAGCCTAAAAAGGCCGACCCCTTACGTCACACACACACACATACATACACACACACACATACACACGCGCGCGCAAACATACACACACACACACGCAAACACACGCGCGCGCACACACACACAAGCACACACACAAACACTGGTATAAATGGTTTATTAAGAAAGTAGTATTGCTAGATTCGCAGCCCGAAGGCTGAATTGAAGTTGTGATATTACAATAAAATAATCGCACTAGATCAATTTTCAACAGAGGCAAATCATTAGAAAATACTTATAAAATCAGCGTAGTAGGCACAAATATCTACATAATATTGACCAGCGAGCCCTTAAAAATGGAGATATTAGTGACATACTTATAGTTGTATGATCAGGGCATGGCGACATTTGAACAGTTCTCCCAGATATTGTCTACTTGATAAACACTTTTATTTTTTTCCCGTAACATCCCGACCGGGCCCCAGTTTGGAAAAGTGACCAAAGTCTTGCATCCAGGGAAGTTGCGGTATGAAGATGGCGGCTGGCTAGACTCGACTTCACGGTACTTAAGTCAGCGGCACAATGCGAACTAATGGGATAGAGGAATTATAAAGCCTACGTCACAATTCAAGCGAACGCCGAATCTCCCGAGAATCGGCTGTATTTATCACTGAAAATCTCAGGTTCCTTCACAAATTGGACGGGGCTCGTGCGACGTCTGTCCAACAATAATGATAATCCCCCATGAGATACCTTGGACATGGACGAAGTGAGAATCGACTAAGCCGGTAAAAAGCCAATATTTAGACTTTAATTTCTAAGTTGTGGGGAGTGTGAAGGGCATTAGTGGTGTGGGCGGGAAAACTAAATTGCGATAGATCAATCCAAATTCCATTGAAAGTTCAAAAATCATCGCCGAGGCTTCGCTGACTGGCGAACATCGACCGCGCTGCTAAAAACCGTCCCAGGCACACGAAATTGTCAGGACGTCGGTCGCTCTTCGGCCCGAAATGCCCATTTTGAGATCACCAACACGTCAGCCGAGCTCAATTCTTCATTTGTGACTGGTGGTCGCCCCATTATGTTGCAGGAGCAGTCAAAAAATGGCAGAAGTAGGATAGCAGCGGTAGACTGACCACCCCTCCCTGTACTGTACGTAGGTTGGAAACCCACTCTAATAGACCTATGCCTGTTGTGGTCAGGGCATTAAATTTGCGATGTGCAGCTAGGCGGATAAATAGCGCTGGTGGCGCTAGTATTGTGGCGCGAGGTCCGCCTACTGGGACTTCGTCGGCCCCGCCCCCTAGCCACCGACAGCGGTATTTGCGTTACGCAGACTAGATGTACAGACTAGATGGCCGACGATTCGACTCGGATGGTCGAGTCGACCAGGCAAGTGCCCGGTGCAGTCTTGACATTACTGGTCAGATGTGGGGTATGCCTCTAAGTCCAACTAAGGTCCCACAGGTTCCTGGCGTGGTCACGAAAATGGTAGATATGTGGATGTGGCAGCCCTGGTCGACCCGGGCCACCCCCACCCCCCCAAAACGCCCCAGACCGTTGCTGGTGCGGTTAACAAATGGTTGCATTTTGCGGCAAATTTCGCTATTGCGTTTCAGGGCTAGTGGATGGCCAACCGCCCAGGTCTTCTGTCAGTACATGCGGTGGGGAATACAGGACATAAAGTTATCAGCGACTCCACCCAGTGTTGTTGGTTCGCGCTTCCGCCGAAAAAATCAAGAAAGCCGGGCGCGAGTTGGATATACAGTATATCAGGAATGGGCGGTTTCGATTGGTACGATTTGTGCCAGGCGCATGGCGCGAATAAGAAATATTCTCTTCAAGATCCGTCAATAGGGAGAAAGTTTGCCAGGCGGAGTTTGGCCATCACAGGGTAATACACCCTGGTAATGATACCCTTTCCACGCACTCTCCTGGTCAATCATTTCCCATATTTTACCACATTCCACTACTCTAACCCCCGTCAGAATGCCTGGGGGAGGCTAGGCAAAAATTTGTCGGAGTGTCTGTGATATGCAACATGCGCGTTACCCTATCCTCACGTATCTTATGTTGCCAAGAAATAGTAGGTACGGTAGGTAGGTATGGGGCTGTTTTGTGAACTGACCTTCTTCTGCGCCAAGTGTCACTCAGAAGTTAATCATTCGTATGGCTCGAGAAGAATGGACGCTTCTGTGTAAGGGTCAGCCGTTTACACGAGGCAAAATATTTATTTATTTATTTATTAAACTTTACAGAAAAAGTTCTGCAAGGTGTGGGTAACAGGATATACCTTTACATGACCCACACCTCCAGCAACAGTTAAAATCATAACAATGAACAATAGAGAAAGGGCAAATAAAAACAAAGAACTTTACATAGAGGTATTCTAACAAAAAACGGCAAGATACGAAACAATACCCAAACGAAACAACAATAAAATGGAACAGATAAACTAAGGTTAACAAACAAATGAGAATGATGTAACTATAGGTTTATTACTTGTCCTAAAAACGTCCTACGACGTTCGACGCGCGGTGCATGTCCTAGGATCCTTCTTTTGCCCATGCAAAAATAAAAATGACGCACTGCGGTGTGCCGCAGTGAGGTATCTTCGGAGGTGCCACAATACGGCGCGCCACAGCGCGGTTCACGTCACGATAGCCTGTGGCGCGACTTTGTAGGCGCGCGTGATTAAAAAAACAAACATGATTAAAAAATTAGATTGACACAGGATGAATTTAAACAATTTCAAAGAGTGGCCATCGTACCACGATGAGTCAGTCGCTCACTGTGAAACCGCGCGGGGCGAATATTAAGTGGCATAGCTTATGATCATGAGGTCATGGATCTTCTAAAGCAAGATGACCTGTGCGCAATTAAATATCTGGCGTCGCCCTAGCCTGGGGAAAATGTTACTGCTTCGTGCGCATGCCCAACGGTTAGATACGGTGTCATGACCACATCTCACCTGTGCAGAATGTTCTGGGACCTTCAAGAAGGGAAAATGTAGTCGACTGTGGACAAAATTGGGGAGGCAATACATAACGCCGATGGTGCGAAAACTTTTTGTAAGCGACATCCTCCACTCCTTACAGATTGACGCAAAGTTACTCGTGGGACGGGCCTAGAATTCCAAAACAAAAATTACAAAATCAGACCAATTTGCATGCTGCATACCAGTCCACAGCTTGTATAGGAAAAGGAAGCAACGTCGACATTTCTAGCATCGATACTTTTGTCACTTTTTTCGCTAAATGATTTGTTCTGATTTTTTTCTCGTTCTTAAAGACTCGCTGACGCTAAGTCAGGAAAAAAAAACAATAATCAAAAATAACAATAATGTTTTTACAGCAATTAAATAACTTCGTACAAATTAATGGTGAGTAAGATCGGCAAGTCCAGCAGGCTGGGCGGCACCACGTCGTCCCACCACCGAGGCCGTGTGCGGCGCGTCACCGAGGCCGTGTATGGCGCGACACCGAGGCCGTGTCTGGCGCGTCACCTGCAAGACACCAGAAACTCACCAGCAAGGACTGCCAGACACGTGGGGCCGTGTCAGCATTTTCACCGAGACGGGGTGGGCGTCGTGTTGGGTCGTGTAAAACATCACGCCGTCATGGCATTCGGCACCGTGTCGGTCCTTCATCGAGGCAGTCGGCGCACGATCATCGGGTCACCATTGAGCCCGTGCATAGAGCATGAAACATTTGGCGCATTCTAGTCCGAGATTAGAGTGCATTTTCCTGATTTTGCTCTGACAACGTTGAGCAGTGCGCGAGGGATCTGATAAGAGAACTGGACATTTAGCATGTCAAGCTTTAATACGTGTACACAATCTACGCCATTATAGTCCCTACCTAAACGCCTAGAAATAGTTCTGCCCAATCTGGACACTTTTTTTTATCAAACTTTGTTCACTTCAGAAGTTTAGTTCTGCTGACGGGAGAAAGCCGGGGTCCTCTACAGGTGAGTTCCGAGGTCAAGCTTAGGGCGCGGTCACATCGTCGTAGGCCGTCGTTCCGAATTTAATGCTGTGCGATTTGCAAGCCGGCTGTGACAGAACCGGCCGCCCACAGGGATATAAGGGTCTGTACGTCACATGCGCGGTTACCCGCAAAAGTGCTCAGATTGCAATGGTCATTGTACCACTATTTTACGAAGGATGCGATCAGGACCTAAGTTGGGGTCGGACAATCATCTCCGTTGTATCTTGCAAAATTTGAAAGCTTGTTTATCATCCTTTTCGTAATCAATATTTATATATAATTCTCTGAGAAGATCAGGTATGATTTGATGTGTCACCTGAAAATTCCAGGATTTTTTTCCTCGGAAAGGCGTCTTTGAAGTTTTAACTGACGCCGTATTCCCACGTGACGGCCACATTATGCCCACATACGTTGTTTTTTTCTTCTAAAAAGAAAATGACTAGAGTGAGTTTATTCGTCAGTGTTTCTGTATTTGCGTGTATGTGAGTGTCTTTGTGTGTGTCTGTGTCTGAGTGTGTAGACATATATGCACATACGTGTTTGTGTTTACGCGTGTATGTGTTATTGTGTTTGAGTATACGAGTGTGTGTTTGCATGAGTGTGTGTGTGAGTTGATGTATGTGTGTATGAATGTGTGTGTGTGTTTGTGTTCGTGAGTTTGTGTGTTTGTATCTGAGACTGTGCGCGTGGGAACGCCAAAGGGAAGTTGTTTTTGATTGGCAAGATATGCCCTTAGACAAATTTGTTGGTGTTCGAGTCACGCGGTGTTCTCATTACACCATTAGAGATGCCATATAAGGTGTGGGGTATCACTACCCACCTTTCGCCGATAACATGTGCAAAAATTATCGTGTGCACGAGTTCTCGGAAAGCGTTACTAAGTGATAATTACTCACTTAAGCGACAGTCTGATAATCAAGGGCCGGTTTACACGCGGCAAAAAATGACTTAACCTAAAAAT
>NC_049983.1:23221712-23229093 GCF_000003815.2 Branchiostoma floridae | reverse complement strand
AACGTGTGTCCTAGGACGTTTTTGTTGCCCATGTAAAACTGGGAATGACGCGCTACGGTGCGCCGCAGTGAGGTATCTTCGGAGGTGCCACAATGCGGCGCGCTACAGCACGGCTCGCGTCACGCTAGCCCGCGGCGCGACTTTGTCGGCGCGCGTGCTTAAAAAATATGATTGAAAAATAAGAGTGATACAGGATGAATTCAAACAATTTCAAAGAGTGGCCATTGCATCATGTCCAGTTGTCACCTGGTCAGTCGCACACTGTGAAACCGCACGGGGCGAATCTTAAGTGGCAAAGCTTATGATCATGAGGTCAAGGATCTTCTAAAGCAAGATGACCTGTGCGCAATTAAATTATTGTGGCGTCGCCCTAGCCTGGGGAAAATGTTACTGCTTCGTGTCCGACGATTAGATACGGTCTGATGACCACATCTCACCTGTGCAGAATATTCTGGAACGTTCAAGAAGGGAAAATGTAGTCGACTGTTGAAAAAATTGGGGAGGCAATACATAACGCCGACGGCGCAAAAACTTTTTGTAACCGACATCCTCCACTCCTTACATGTACAGATTGACGCAGAGTTACTCGTGGGACAGACCGAGAATTGCCAAACAAAAATTACAAAAGCAGACAAAATGGCATGCTGCATACCACAGTCCATAGCTTGTATAGGAAAAGGAAGCAACGTCGACATTTCTAGCATCGATACTTTTGCGGCGCGTCACCGAGGCCGTGTCTGGCGCGACACCGAGGCCGTGTCTGGCGCGTCACCTGCAAGACACCAGAAACTCACCAGCAAGGACTGCCAGACACGTGGGGCCGTGTCAGCATTTTCACCGAGACGGGGTGGGCGTCGTGTTGGGTCGTGTAAAACATCACGCCGTCATGGCATTCGGCACCGTGTCGGTCCTTCATCGAGGCAGTCGGCGCACGATCATCGGGTCACCATTGAGCCCGTGCATAGAGCATGAAACATTTGGCGCATTCTAGTCCGAGATTAGAGTGCATTTTCCTGATTTTGCTCTGACAACGTTGAGCAGTGCGCGAGGGATCTGATAAGAGAACTGGACATTTAGCATGTCAAGCTTTAATACGTGTACACAATCTACGCCATTATAGTCCCTACCTAAACGCCTAGAAATAGTTCTGCCCAATCTGGACACTTTTTTTTATCAAACTTTGTTCACTTCAGAAGTTTAGTTCTGCTGACGGGAGAAAGCCGGGGTCCTCTACAGGTGAGTTCCGAGGTCAAGCTTAGGGCGCGGTCACATCGTCGTAGGCCGTCGTTCCGAATTTAATGCTGTGCGATTTGCAAGCCGGCTGTGACAGAACCCGCCGCCCACAGGGATATAAGGGTCTGTACGTCACATGCGCGGTTACCCGCAAAAGTGCTCAGATTGCAATGGTCATTGTACCACTATTTTACGAAGGATGCGATCAGGACCTAAGTTGGGGTCGGACAATCATCTCCGTTGTATCTTGCAAAATTTGAAAGCTTGTTTATCATCCTTTTCGTAATCAATATTTATATATAATTCTCTGAGAAGATCAGGTATGATTTGATGTGTCACCTGAAAATTCCAGAATTTTTTTCCTCGGAAAGGCGTCTTTGAAGTTTTAACTGACGCCGTATTCCCACGTGACGGCCACATTATGCCCACATACGTTGTTTTTTTCTTCTAAAAAGAAAATGACTAGAATGAGTTTGTTCGTCAGTGTTTCTGTATTTGCGTGTGTGTGTCTTTGTGTGTGTCTGTGTCTGAGTGTGTAGACATATATGCACATACGTGTTTGTGTTTACGCGTGTATGTGTTATTGTGTTTGAGTATACGAGTGTGTGTTTGCATGAGTGTGTGTGTGAGTTGATGTATGTGTGTATGAATGTGTGTGTGTGTATGTGTGTATGAATGTGTGTGTGTGTTTGTGTGTAAACGATGGTTGCAGACGAAGCTGGCCACCGGTTGTCGTGCACCGAAGGAAGGCAAATGGCAAGGAAATGTCCAATTCAAAGTCTTTATTCCATTCCTGTAAAGTCTCACAATGGGTTCCAGGTAGCGGCAGCACTACTCTCAAACTATAGCAAAGTGTCCGGTCTAAAGTCTCTGCTACTGCTCACTTCTGCTCGGCTGTCTGAGAGTGGTCCCGGAGTCAGGCTTCCCGCCTCCTGACTGAAGAAATTTCCTAAGTTTCAGCTTTTATTTCCTTGACTTTTAGGATCCTCCCCCTGGCCAAATCTGAATAACAAATGTGAATTCCCCGATTTTGGTTGGTTAGAAATATGCAGAGCAGAAGTGACAGTTCATCAGAAACGGATCTTTTCCAGTTACAACTTGACTGACATTTTGCTGCGAAATAGTGTCAAAAACCCCCATTTCCCATTTATGTTCATTAAAGTGCTGATACCGTCAGGTCAGAGGTCTGGTTCACGAACTCACTGACCAGGTCACTACACACCCTGTTACCCCCTGCAATACTGTAATCGTGAAACCCGGATCAATTTTTAACACTCAACAGTCATGTCATACATCGATCACCTAGGACCCGTCCATACCAAAGTAGGGAGGGTTTACAAAGGGTAGCTAATGCTTGCTGCCATACCTGGTAGGAATACAAGACTTTTCACTCAGTAAAATTAGTCATACAAGAAAAGAATAAGTACATAAAATAATTGTCTCGCACATGTCAGTCTATCACATCGTTCCGATCTAACACTGGGTTCTTTACTGATGTTTCAAAGTCTATTTTGCTAGATCGTGGCTTCTGAGTAGACTATGGTGACGTCGGGTGTCTCAAGTATCTATCTCTTAATTGGATGTGACCCCCTGCTTTGGTTGAGGTCACTGTTGCCCAGGACTAGGTTTGTCCAGCTTTCCCTGTCAATCACTGGAGACCACCGGAGGAAGTCTTCTAGGTTACAACTGGTATCCTTACTTGTCAAAAGATAACATTCGGTAGGAAAGTATAGCACACATTCAGTGATTACTGTACTTATAACACAAGATATTACATTTCTCTCTAGATTTCATCAACAACTCTAAGAATGGGCAACTTTTAACATATGTCTGTCCTAAGTCTTAGGCTATCTTAGGTACCTGTGCTGTATGCCCCCATTCTGTCTTCAATGGAGATGTTAACTTCCTACCCTCGGGTTTGTGCAGTCAACGACCTGTTAACGTACCATAACTAATTATCATTTCTAGAACTACCGAGCATCAGACTAGAGCCACAGCCTGGGAATGGTGGCAGTGAAGAAGTTCAAATGAACTGGCTTTCCTTCCGCGGGTTCTCAAACCCAGCAGAGTCTTTATCTGTCAAAGGATCGTTTTAGAAGACGTACGTCGGCCCGGCTCTTGTCATCTGCGTGTTGGCTTATCAGATATCGCTAATCGGTCATTTGAGATAACACCCTCGCCCACAATCTGGTGTAAAGGGATGGGCCGAAGTAAGGAAATACATAGGAAAACGGGGGCCAAAGTAAGTAAATACTTTGGGAGACAGCTATCATTACATCAAGCAGGCTAGGGGCCTGCTTACATGTGTTCGTGAGTTTGTGTGTTTGTATCTGAGACTGTGCGCGTGGGAACGCCAAAGGGAAGTTGTTTTTGATTGGCAAGATATGCCCTTAGACAAATTTGTTGGTGTTCGAGTCACGCGGTGTTCTCATTACACCATTAGAGATGCCATATAAGGTGTGGGGTATCACTACCCACCTTTCGCCGATAACATGTGCAAAAATTATCGTGTGCACGAGTTCTCGGAAAGCGTTACTAAGTGATAATTACTCACTTAAGCGACAGTCTGTCTAATCAAGGGCCGGTTTACACGCGGCAAAAAATTGACTTAACCTAAAAATGTCCTACGACGTTCGATGCACAACGTGTGTCCTAGGACGTTTTTGTTGCCCATGTAAAACTGGAAATGACGCACTGCGGTGCGCCGCAGTGAGGTATCTTCGGAGGTGCCACAATGCGGCGCGCTACAGCACGGCTCGCGTCACGCTAGCCCGCGGCGCGACTTTGTCGGCGCGCGTGCTTAAAAAATATGATTGAAAAATAAGAGTGATACAGGATGAATTCAAACAATTTCAAAGAGTGGCCATTGCACCATGTCAAGTTGTCACCTGGTCAGTCGCGCACTGTGAAACCGCGCGGGGCGAATCTTAAGTGGCAAAGCTTATGATCATGAGGTCAAGGATCTTCTAAAGCAAGATGACCTGTGCGCAATTAAATATCTGGCGTCGCCCTAGCCTAGCTGGGGAAAATGTTACTGCTTCGTGCGCATGCCCGACGGTTAGATACGGTGTCATGACCACATCTCACCTGTGCAGAATGTTCTGGGACCTTCAAGAAGGGAAAATTTAGTCGACTGTGGAAAAAATTGGGGAGGCAATACATAACGCCGATGGTGCGAAAACTTTTTATAAGCGACATCCTCCACTCCTTACAGATTGGCATCCCCCACTCCTTTACTGGCATTCCCCACTCCTTACACATTGACGCAGCTACTCGTGGGATGGGCCGATAATTGCCAAAAAAAATTACAAAAGCAGACAAAATTGCATGCTGCACACCAGTAAACAGCTTGTACTGAAAAAAGAAGGAACGTCGACATTTCTAGCATGGACACTTTGTTAGCTAAATGATTTCTGATCTTTTTTCTCGTTCTTGAAGACTCACTGACTTGATTTCACGGATGACATGAGGCTACAGCTAGCCCAGAATGCACCTGGTCAGATTTAAGGTGAAGGACGATTGAGGACGCACACCCGACAAAATAGCGCAGATTAAGTTATTGCTGTGATTTCGATTCGATCGATGTGTGTGACTTTTTATTGCAAGACCACTTATTCAGTAATCAATAAAAAATGTCCCCAAAAGCCGACCGGTAAATCGATTTTTATGACATCTATAACTGCAATTATATACTATCCGCAAGAGGCGCTTTCCTCCAGTAAACGGCTGATTGCATCGACAGGACAAACAATCACGTCCGACACTCGCTCGAATGCCGAAACTTTCTTACCCGATCCTGTCGGAAATACACAACCTTTCATCTCAAATTGAGTAAAGAGACACTTAATATTTGTTCTCATTACTCAATTAGAGATACCATATCAGTTTGGGGGTATCACTACCCACCTGTCGCCGATAACATGTGCAAAAATTATCGTGTGCACGAGTTCTCGGAAAGCGTTACTAAGTGATAATTACTCACTTAAGCGACAGTCTGTCTAATCAAGGGCCGGTTTACACGCGGCAAAATGACTTGTCCTAAAAACGTCCTACGATGTTCGACGCGCGTTATGTGTCGTAGGACGCTTGTTTTGCCCATGTAAGAATGGAAATGACGCGCTGCGGTGCGCCGCAGTGAGGTATCTCAGGAGGTGCCACAATGCGGCGCGTCACAGCACGGCTCGCGTCACGATAGCCTGCGGCGCGACTTTGTCGACGCGCGTGATTAAAAAAAAAACATGATTAAAAGATAAGAGTGACACAGGATGAATTTAAACAATTTCAAAGAGTGGTCATTGTATCGTGTCCAGCTGTCACCTGGTCAGTCGCGCACAGTGACTGTTAAACCGAGCCGGGCGAATGACTTGACTTGACGTGGCATGACTTACGATCATGGGGTCATGGATCTTCTCAAGCAAGAGGACCCGTGCGCAATTAGTTATCTGCGTCGCCCTAGCCTGGGGAAAATTTTACTGCTTCGTGTGCGACGATTAGATACGGTGTCATGACCACATCTCACCTGTGCAGCATGTTCTGGGACCTTAAAGAAGGGAAAATTTAGTAGATTGTGGACAAAATTTTGAATTGGGGAGGCAATACATAACGCCGACGGTGCGAAGACTTTTTGTAAGCGACACCCCCCCCCCCCCCCCCCCCCGTGGCCGCTTCACCCCGAATTTCAAACCACCGCGAACATTTTTCCGTAACAATAAGAGCCTTCAGTGCTTGGTGCTACCGGGAAATGGAATCCACCGCGAAAAGTCCATTTTCCCGCTTCCGCGAAATTAAATCTCCGCGAACTTTTATCCATGGATCAATAGCGTCGCCTGGCATTCCTTACTAGTACTTCAAAGAGTCGTCAAATAAGATAAATCCTATATTGTCATGGGACAAAAGCGTCGCCTGGCAATAGTCACTAAACCTGCAATCCTCTATCATCATACAGGTTTTTTTGCCGGGGCGCCGCAGGCGCCCGGCTTTGTCCCCGGTTTAATGGTTCGTCCTTGGATGGGTCTGCTATGGTCGCAAAATGTACCGTGCGTTTTTACGACAATTCTCAGCCCTTCTCAGCCCTTCAAATAAACGCAATGTACCGTGCGTTTTTACGACAATTCTCAGCCCTTCTTAGCCCTTCAAATAAACGTTGTAAGAATACTGTTTATCCATGACCTCTACTCGTACAGAAAACATTGCAGCGCTCATTAGCAAAGTCTAGGAAAGGAAAATGTTTCTTGATTTGCAGTAAAACACTGGTCATGTAACATTTGAGGAGTTGTCGTTAAATCGCACGGTTCATTTTGCGATAGCGTTGACGGGTCCGGGTATTTAGCGGAATAACCCGGAATAACCCGGAATAACCCGGAATAACCTTAATAAAGGATGAAAGCTACCGAAATACAGTGTGCTTTGATAAGTTAAGATCGCAGAATGCAATATTTTGGCATAAAATAATGTATATATGGCCATGGGAACAAGAAATATTACGGTTATTCCGGGTTATTCCGGGTCATTTCGGGTTATTCCGGTAAATACCCTCACGGGCGTTGACGGTGCGGAGGAGGTGAGATTTTTATCGTACAGAAATTGGTACAGTTTGTAAAGTTATCTTTCTGGAATTCGGATGTATTAAAATATAACATTACATTCTAAGGCGTAGTGTCATGTGAGTAAAATGAGCACGACATTTGACGAAAGATTTTGTGGAGGGTATACAGTCAAGTTTATTGTGCAACGATTGGAACAGTTTACGTGCGGGTGGGAGGGGGGCGTGCGTCTATATATGCAGCTGCAGGAGGTCCTGCAGGACATTTTCGATCGTAAGAGTAACGTACAATTTGAAAAGATAGTGATCATGAATTCGGACACATTGAAACATATTTCCAAGGAACGGTATATAGTTTTTTTAGTAAAACCAGTGTGTGGGGATTGACGAGAATTTAGATAGTTTAATGGTGCACTGTGCTTGAGCCGATGCGAGGCATTATGCAGGGCATTTTTGATTGTAAAAATATCGTACAAGTTGAAAAGATGGATCGGATTCTAATACATTAAAACATACATTTCCAAAGAATAGTAGAAAACAACGGATTGTAGCTAACTGTTAAACAATCAGCAAAGCAGTTGGCAAGATGTCACACCTGAACTTTTG
>NC_049983.1:23218840-23221559 GCF_000003815.2 Branchiostoma floridae | reverse complement strand
GAAATCTACGCATTACATTTTGCATCCAACCAAAGAGGTTTGAAAGAGAGTCCTTGATCCAACCAAATTAGACCTTGAGACCTATTAACAGATCATTGATCACTGTGCATTTTGCACATACCAGACTCAATCGTGCCACTGAGCACTGCATTTTGCACACACCAGACCAATTGTGCCACTGAGCACTGTGCATTTTGCACACACCAGACCTATCGTGCCATTGAGCACTGTGCATTTTGCACACACCAGACCTATCGTGCCATTGAGCACTGTGCATTTTGCACACACCAGACCAATCGTGCCATTGAGCACTGTGCATTTTGCACACACCAGACCAATCGTGCCATTGAGCACTGTGCATTTTGCACACACCAGACTCAATCGTGCCACTGAGCACTGTGCATTGTGCAAATAAAGTCAAGCAAAGAACACATATATTGTGAACAATGTGTGAATCTATTTTATCGGGAAAATACCACCAAGGTGACATCATTTTCAGTGGAGATAATAGAGGCAAACAATGCACTGCAAATGCTTTAATGGCAGTTGTTAACCACAGTACTTGCAGACAAGCAATTACCTGGACAAGTACAGACCTTGATGGTGTACTTTTTCAAGGAGATGCACTATACACCTACATAAAACCATCACTAAGATCTGGTGTGGAGTTCCTCTCCGTTGATGATATTCCAGACTATTTGCAACTTTACAACAATACTGTACGTGTATCAATAAAAGAGTCTTACACTGGAGACATATTTGCCACAGAAGCAGTCTATCCTTATTACACCTTAAAGAAAGCCCTAGAAGCAGCATTTGCTGAATCCAACACTTGTCTTTTCATAACAGCACATGGAATAACTGGTTCAACAGTAGCATTGTTGCACGCTGATAACAAGTATTTTGTTTATGACTCACATGCCAGAAGTCCCATAACAGCATTGCCAGATAGCCATGGCACTTCTACTTTAAGCATGCACAGTTCAAACAGCAATCTAGTTTCATTCTTGCAACAACTTAACTGGAACACAACATGCAATTTTGAGGTTGTCCCAGTACAAGCAGAAAATGTTTTCTTATCAGTTGAACCTACTGGTATACACATTATGAACGACAATGCACATCCGGGACCTCTTCCCGCCTTTGGCTGTGGTCTCGCACCGGAGTTTCTTTTACGATTTTTATATCCGGCACACAGCGCACACAAGGGATACAATTCCGCCCACAAAAGTACGCCGGAAAATCCAATTATACCAGTGAACAAAGGTTTCCAGCCAACTTCCCATAGATTTTAGATATAAACTTCTAGTTTAATAATGATGCACATTTTACTGGAACACAACATGAAATTTTGAGGTAGTCCTTCCAAATGCGCCCCGGCCAGCTTTTTTTAAAAGCTTTCTTGTTTTCAACAGCGTGGCCTTAAAACGTTTGCTAGAAGTCCGCACGTGCTGTTGAAAAGCATTAACCTCCTTGATATAACTGAAAGTCATCAGAATGTTCGCTTCTCAAAATAACGGTTTCGCGAGTCGTGATGCTACTCAACATACCAAATATCCACGACTTCTCGCGTTATGCTCAGGCACACAGGAAGACAGACACACGGACCCCCCAAAACGTTGTTCTTCTTGCCGAAAGTAAATGAGAATGCCTAAAGAGGCAGTCTGGATAAGGAAGTACACCCCAGTAATGAACCGGGACGAAGGATCCGGAGGGTACAAGCCAAGCCACGTTTGCGATAGTGCTCTCGCCGCAAAATCGCCACCTACATCGGCTACATATAGCGGCGAGAAGCAGAACTCCAGTTAGAAGCTCCGAGGAAGATGTCTGACAGACATCGAAACACCAGCAGGTGATAAAAAACTGGTTGTGTAAAAGAAAACTCTTGTGTCCTATGATCTACCAACCTGATGAATTTTTTTCGGATGGAATGGTCATGTTTCTCAATGGAATATCAGGCATAGGAAATGTGGCAGTAGAAGTTATCTTTTTTTAATTACTTTGTAGATTCGCGCGGAAGTGACCAACGAATACAATTTAGCACTGTGAAACTGAAACGCTCCGGGTACTGGTGTTTTCATCATCATATTGTAACTAGGGGGCCTACTACATCGATATGCATTGGCTTTTTGAGATTCCCGTCAACTGTGTATGCATGTGTTCTGGTTGTAGTGTGTATGCATGTGTTCTGGTTGTAGTGTGTATGCATGTGTTCTGGTTGTACTGTGTATGCATGTGTTCTGGTTGTGCTGTGTATGCATGTGTTCTGGTTGTACTGTGTATGCATGTGTCCTGGTTGTACTGTGTATGCATGTGTCCTGGTTGTACTGTGTATGCATGTGTTCTGGTTGTACTGTGTATGCATGTGTCCTAGTTGTACTGTGTATGCATGTGTTCTGGTTGTATTGTGTATGCATGTGTTCTGGTTGTACTGTGTATGCATGTGTTCTGGTTGTATTGTGTATGCATGTGTTCTGGTTGTACTGTGTATGCATGTGTTCTGGTTGTACTGTGTATGCATGTGTTCTGGTTGTACTGTGTATGCATGTGTTCTGGTTGTACTGTGTATGCATGTACTCTTGTTGTACTGTGTATGCATGTGTTCTGGGTGTACTGTGTATGCATGTGTTCTGGTTGTACTGGGTATGCATGTGTCCTGGTTGTACTGTGTATGCATGTGTTAGTGTCGCGACTTTCCGGCTTGTCTTGTTATCGCACT
>NC_049983.1:23215203-23216379 GCF_000003815.2 Branchiostoma floridae | reverse complement strand
GCAATCTTTAGGGAGTCCGACGGATTTTGGAGCAAGCAGACACGTCGTAGAACTTTACGTGCAGGCAAAACTTGTGTGCCATTGGGCTGCGGATACAAGTATAGGCCCACAGTACATGCTAGTTCGGGCGACGCGCCTGCCCTGTACAGCCTGAACGTTTTTAGAAATACGTGGCGGACGTGGCCTCCCAAAAAAACGTACGGACAAATTGCACGTACGGCGGGTTGTGCCCTTAGCTTAACAAGCCATTTTCGTCATATCACAGAAGAAGCTTTGTTGACATAACACAAAGTAGAGTGTGTTTCGTAGGTCAACTACATGATTATATGGTATTCTCCACCTACACCGGTCTGCTGCATAGTGTTCCAAGTTTTGAGTAGGAATGTGACACATTTCTTCATTTTACTTTTGAGATTGTCCTTGAACCTTTTGCACTGTCCTCCTACCGATCGCCTGTCGTGAGTGAGCCATCCTAGTACAGCGTCAGTTTCTGTTCTATCATCTTCTGTTCTATATCAGAGTCTACCCCGATGTAGTGAAGAATTTTTACCTTTTGCTTTATATCAGAGTCTACCCCGATGTAGTAAAGAAGTTTTATCTTCGTCTTAGTAAACCTCATAGACACTGTGATTGTATACAGACTAGCTTTTAGATCTAATCTTCACTCCGTGTTACGTACTTGAATGGTTGAATACAAAGTAGACCCAGCAGATTTATGCCTTACCCAGATGTGCTTCAGGCATATTCCAGGACACAGAACAGTGCACAATCTTGATCAGATTAGTTCATTCTCGTCCAATTTCTCGGTAAAGGAACCTTTGCACAGTACCATTCTTTTACACTCTTAGGACCTAGGTGTAGAAATGTTTATGGAGCCAACTTTCATGTTTTGTGTCAGCATGGAAGATGCATATGTTACAGTACGTCTAGTATAACGATACCCTCCCACAGAAAGAATGCGCAGGGCGCAGTTTCGGCTTCACTACAAAGGAAACTGGATGAACTTGTCACTCCTTGTCATTCAAACTTGTCCCTCTAACATGTCTATGATTGGATGGCTGGTTTTCTGTCTGGATTTTCTGGGCTCCTATTGACCTGTGATGAGATTATGTCGGTAACTGCCCCAGCATATCATTCACAACGACAGGCGATCAACTGCCGGACGGCACGATAAGT
>NC_049983.1:23213786-23215103 GCF_000003815.2 Branchiostoma floridae | reverse complement strand
TTTGTTCAGACACGATTTCTTTGTGAAAAGTTAGCATTAATGGATAAATCGCATATTGTGTTAACAAAGTGAACTGCCCACACATAATGCGGCTGTGCTTAGACTAATGGGAGCCTAATAACTTTGTGGTTGCTTTTTAACGAGCTTGTCCAGTGCAGGGCCACATTGACAACCTCTGGGCACTGAACTAACACTCACACAGTGCACCCTGCGTGGCAGCATTTGTTTCTCCCTATGTCAGAAACACCAAGCTTAGGCAAGCCTAACTGACTACTAACTTCTAGATACTGCCGAAGTTAGGTACTCATTCTTATCCGAGTGAAGCGAGTGAAGTCGTGAAAAGGCACGAAATTTGTGAAATGACAGGATTCGAAAAGCGGGGACCTATTTTGTTCTGAGGCAAGTACACTGACGTCACGCCACGCCCCCAAATGTATTTTTTTCTGAACCGAAAGATTTTGATAAGTAGCGTTCCTAAAAAGACTTCTATTTTATGGTTGTAGTTGCATTTGTGACTGTTAAGCGCAGTTGTGACCGAATACTGTAAATGCAGAGACTTTCGCGGTTTTCGCGGCGGCCACTTCACCGCGAACTTAAAACCACAGCGAACATTTTTCCATGGCAGTAACAGACTACAGTGTATGGTGCTACAGTGAACTTAAAATCACCGCGAAAAGTCCCTTTTCCCGCTACCACCAAATCAAATCCCCGCGAAATTAAATGCATTTACAGTTCTTTTTTGTGTGTTGTGGCTCTTTACAGGCAACATGGCACGCGTGATCCTGGGAATCGCTGCTCTCCTCTGCGCCGTTTGGGGCCACCACCCTGCAGCAGCAGTATGGTCCGAGTGGAAACCTGCGGGTAACGACCACTACCACGACCACGACCATGGCCACCTGACGTGTGAAGCCGAAGTCCAGGCTCTGAAGGCGCAAGTGGCCACTCTTCAGTACCAGCTAAGCCAGCTGAGTCACGGGGGCCACGGGGGCATACCCGGGCCCGCACCGTATCCAGGTGGTGAGTAAGAGCATGCTGTACTGGTAGCCTTGTAGAATAGGACGACTTGTACAATAGAACGAGCAGCAACTACTTTTGCCAGACAACAAAAGAGAGTCTGGGGAAACCAGAAGCTTACACAATTCGCACAAAGATTGCTATTTATAGGGCGTGTGTTCTGCTTCATGGCAGCGAAACCTGACCTTTACACAAGTCAGGAAAGGAAACTCAACACATTTCAATACGTTGCTTGGGTATAATCCTTCATGTCAAGTGGAGTGACTATGTCACCAATGTAGATGTACTCACACGTGCTGAGAT
>NC_049983.1:23210134-23213207 GCF_000003815.2 Branchiostoma floridae | reverse complement strand
TTTAGAGCTCGCAGACCCGTCGTCCGACCGAATCGCGCCTAATGTGAGGGGGGTATAAAGGCGGTCTATAGTCAGTAGTCTGATGACAACGTTTTTTTAACACCGAAAGTTGACAATCACAGGTCTTGCAGGCGTTTCTTTGTTTCTGCCTATGTCTACGTTCAGACAATAACGTCATTTTTACAACACTGGTTTGGTCACTGTAATCACATGTCAGGGTGAAAGATCGCGTTGTTTTTGCCGGGATCTCAGTGGATTCTGTCAGAAAACGTTGGGAAAAATTGTTTTATTCGCACGCTCGCATCAGTTTTGGTGATTCCCAGAGGATGTTGCCTGTATAATAAAATCAATATAGCCTAAGCACAAAATGACTAAGCACAAAATAACAACACCCTTTCGCCCGCAGCCAGCGTAGTAAAATTCCTGAAAGGTTGACTTAATGAGGCTGTTTTGACGTGGTCTGCATATCTTGCCATTGGCAATGGTCTGTCAAAAGGTCGTCATTGTTCTCAGCATTGGAAAATTTTCCGACATTAATTCCAAGAGACTGGAGGGCAAGGCACTGGAGCTTAAGGTGCACTCTCACTGCACTTGCGTCAAGCTTGCGTCACTGCGGGGTTAGTTCACTGCGTCATTGTTTCGTCATTTTCTCCAATGTTTTATCTTTTAGATATTGCGTGCTACGTAAAAGTATGACTTGGAAGACGACAAAATACACAAAAAAAACCCGAACCCCGCAGTGCCGCAAGCTTGGCGCAAGTGCAGTTAGAGTGCACCTTAAGTCTAGAGATATCTGACATGGTCGTTAAACGTAGGAACTCATCACTTGATCTAAAATGACTAAACACAAAATGACCATACTAATCATTTCGCCCGGAGCCAGCTTAACGGATGTCTAACTTTCGATACGATGCATTCATGAAAGGTTGACTTAATGAGGTTGTTTTGACACGGTCCGCATATCTTGCCATTGGCAATGGTCTGTCAAAAAGGCAGCATTGTTCTCAGCATGGGAAACGTCAGATATCGATTCCAGGAGGCTAGAGGGCAAGATGGAGCTTAGTCTTTAACAAAGGCGAGGAATTTGAGCAATTATGCCATCGGCTTTGCACCTGGTGGAACAAAGAGCCCTTAAACTCTCCGGATGCGCAGCGAGACGTCACTAATAAAAAGCGATCTGAACGCCGATAGTACCGAATGTATTGCCTCCCAAGTTTAGCTTGCGGCTAGTTGGGTTCTCGGTTGTATGTATCTGCATGTCAGTCAAACCTATGAAGGGTCAATGATCCGCCTCGATATGTATATGGTGTGTGGCCTGGTCATTTGCTGTAACCACCTAATTACCCTACCTAGTAAACGACGTTTACATGACAACGAACAGCCGCAAGCAACTGAGACAGAGGTAGTACACAGTAAATAGATTGTAATACAAATTATAGCTAATTAGGGCATACTGTAAATGGAGAAATGTTCGCGGTGGATTAATGTTCCCGGTTTTCGCGGTGACCACTTCACCGCGAACTTAAAACCACCGCGAACATTTTTCTATCATGGTATTAGACCTCAGTCTATGGTGTTACCGCGAACTTAAATCCACCGCGAAAAGTCCTTTTTCCCGCTACCGCGAAATTAAATCCCCGCGAACTTAAATGCATTTACAGTAACTGATTAAAGTGCAGTGACAACATCGGAAAAATCTTAATGGCAAAATAAAGTCTCATAGTCTCCAATGATAAATGAATATACAGCCAAAATTAGTTACTCTCCAAGCAGAGCTAGAGGTTAGGCTCTGGCTGTTTTTTAAACTTTTTTTAATCATGCTTTCTATTTTATTACCTTTTTGTTGATGTCTCTCGGCATAGAGACATCAATAAAACAGTAGAAAATAGAAAGCCAGATTAAAACGCAAAAAAAAAAACGCAAAAAAACCACTGACGGAGCCTAGATAGCCTCTGCTTGGAGAGTAGTGATAATTGCAACATCGGGTAAAGGGTACGTATGATCAAAGACGTCCCTGGTATGATATCACAGAAAGTGGTGTGCACCTTACCCCTCTTCAACACTCTCCAACGCCGATTGTACGCGACAGAATGCATGTCATTTCTCTGTTGTTACAGGGAGTTGTTCCTGGAGAATGGTCTTCAAGATCGTTGCGGGGGCGCCAGGGAGCAGCTACGGCATCTGGAAATCCCGAGGTGGTCACGGTGACCAGGTACACCCGAGCCTGACCGGACACAGCCACTACCGCAGCCCGGACCTCGATCGGTGGTCGTCACTCCACGTCACCAAGGTAACCACTCTTAACTCTATCCAGACCGTGTTTTTTCTTGGGGGGGGGGGGGGGATTCCTGGGGTCAGGGGGGTCTCTTTTGATCCCCTCCCCTTCGTGATTTCAGTACATTTGTTAAAAAATGGCTGTCAGAAACTCGTTGCCATGGCAACACAAAAAATCAATACTTGGCAACAATACTTAAGAAAAAGTCATCAAGTTTGGTAGCCTTAGCACACGTCGTTCGGTAGTTATACGACGTCGAAGGTATTAGCCCAGGCTCTGGCCCGTACCCTCCTGACAAAAATATCAGAATAAGGCCATGTTGATTTGATTATATGGATGACATCCGCGCTCGCACCAATTTTCGGCCTTTTCCAAAACAAAAAAAAGTTTTCGACCACACAATAACTTGTGCAAAGCAGCTGTAAAATGAGCACAAATATTCCGTAGATTGAAAAAAAACAGATGCCATAGAATGCCAAAATAAATCTAAAGTCAAAGAATAAGATGTGAAAGGACAGAAAGAAAAAAATCTATTGTTGGTTGGGGGAGGTACCAGTACAGAAAATTCAGATTCAGAGGATAATTTCCAGGTCTGGACCTGAACCTGGAAACTTGAGAACTTGCAATACTCAAAACAATGGTAATTGGTCAATTTTGCTACAAAGGAATCTGTTTGGTGGATTATTGGACTCCCACTGGCATCTTAACAATCCCATCTCCATGTAATAAAGGCTAACTGTCTCTGTACCTTTGACTGGCAATCCCATCTCCATGTATAAAGGCTCCACTTTCTCTGTA
>NC_049983.1:23208994-23209920 GCF_000003815.2 Branchiostoma floridae | reverse complement strand
GTATGATGTACTGATGTACCCTACACTTAACTGCTGGGATACCATACTATGTGTGTTTAGTCCTATGTTAAACCTTCCTGGCCACTTTGATTTCATACTGAAGGCAACTTTTTTTTTTTGGCCAAACTTTTTTTTTATTCGCTCGCTCGCATCAGTTTTGGAGTTCCCAGAGGATGTCATCCATATAATCAAATCAACATGGCCTAACTTTTATACCGTTCCAGGTAAAGGTGACTCTGGTGGTGCAGCACCAGCATACCCGTGACATTATCTTTAACGCCCACGGCTGTGACATGGACAACTGGTTCACCAAGGACCGCCTCCTCTCCTCGCCTTGGACCGACCTCAAGACCGCACCCACCAACTTCTTCTCCATTCGGGGTGACAATCAATATAACAGGTGAGTGTACGCGTGGATTTAGACAAATCTTGTTTTTGACCAATGGATGAAGACCTTTGTTGTAAATTTTTGCCCAACCGAGCTAAGTACAGGTCACAACAGGGACAGAACATACATATTGATATCATAGAGCTAGTCTAAAATAGAAGTTCGCTTGTTTAGCTTCTTGGTAATGGTGAAAACGTAGGACGAATGAGGAATATAAATTTGCCAGTAGTGCTTATCATGTGTCTCAAGTGAGGGAATCTACATTTTGTGGACTGTAACTCCGATACACAGGTAAATATTTCCGTGGGTGAACAAGGAGACTTAGCAACTATATAGACTCCCTTGAAGTCTTCGGACGGGGCTGTTTTTTTTTGGGGGGGGGGGAGTTTTCCCCCGTCCCTTCCACAGCAAACTCCCTTCCTCGATTAACTCCCTTTCCCGACACAAGAGACCATGGCCAACGTTGAAAATCGCGAACCAACGCCCCCACCCCCCAAAAACCCAGCCCCGTCCGAAGACTGCAAGGGAGTCTAGCAAC
>NC_049983.1:23207463-23208894 GCF_000003815.2 Branchiostoma floridae | reverse complement strand
GGACCAGTTATTTCCTATAGATTGAGTTTGTTAACGAACCTGGCCTTGTGTGTCTGGTGTTCAGTATGAGGGTTATGTTGGCCTGGCTGTGTGCTGTCTGTGGTGACCAGCAGGGCCAGGTTGTTCGTCTGTGTCTTTCACACTCGCTAAATCCTAGCCGAATAGTGCAAGCTATAAATTTTGCACAACTTTAGTGATGACGTTATTTTGTAACATTTATTAGATAGGAGAACATTTTTACCTAGGCGTCTTTCCTGCTAATTCATGAAAATCAATTGTCTCTCTTCACCTTCTGTCCTTGCTGTTTCCCTGTTACAGTATTAGCCAGACGACAAGCGAACACTTCATTGATGCTACAATATGGTCCCAACTGTCCTTACCTGCCCAAGGGTCTGTGAAGTCAAATTGCTGGCAGAGACAAAATCAGCACAGTAACTACTGTCCCAATTCAATTCAATAATTCAAATAATTTTTGGTAGTGAATGATTCCCGAACTTGATGGTCTAAATTACTAAAGCACAATTTGGAGAATGGCACAGATAGCTGACCAACCCAATTGAAAATGTGGACAAAACAATTCAAATCATACTTGCCATCGTCTCCCTTGTGATTTAAAAAGCATTGCAGCGACGTGTCAGTTCGAAAAAAGTCATCTGCTCTTTGTATTTTAATGAGAAGAATTTCATACCTCATTCCATAACTACGAAGCCAATTGCTTACCTAGCTGCCAAAGACAACTGTTCAAAAGTAAAACATCTTCTCTCTAGCAACATTAACAAATCTTAACACCATCCACCTGGTGCATTATTAATTACCTCCAATGTGCTGAGGAGCAATTTTGGGAGGTAATGCGCCTTAGAAATGACTAAACTTTCAAGAGATTAAAAGTCTACTTTTAGTGGTTCAAGTAATCCCCTAGTAAATCCTCTTAAATTCAATGCTTCATCCTCACTTTTTGGTCCGGAGAACCCATTTCCTATGTGTAAATACAATGTTTAACCTTACAATTTCGTATCTTCATCAGAGTATCTTCATCAAATCTATGAGGGTAGCCATCGCAATTTCAGTAATTTGAATCATATGGCTATTCAAAGTTTTACATACCTAACTGTTATCACACATACAAAGAATGACCCAATTTGACAGACCCCAACCTTCCGACCTTAGCATAGTTTGCTTGGTTTTCCCAAGGACGTTCTATCATGATAGAACGTCCTTGGTTTTCCTGTGCAATTCCATTTTTTGAAGGCACCGGATCTATACAAAAGTCAACAAGATACTCATGTTTCTATCAGGATGACATGAACAAATTTATGTGTCAGAGAACCTGATCCAGAAAAGTACAAAAAATTGCATTCATCCCAGAATAGCCTTGTTCTCGACCTTTTGTATGGTCTTGTTTCTAGATATAAATTTTCAATATCCATGACG
>NC_049983.1:23206338-23207217 GCF_000003815.2 Branchiostoma floridae | reverse complement strand
TTTCACAGTTATGCGTGATTTACAATATGCCTGGAGCAAAATTACGTGTCAGAGAACTTGACTCTCTGCTGGTCTTTGCTTGAAACATGACTGAGTACCCCCTTTAAGCAACGGCCTTAGCAACGGTTTTGCTAATGATTGTGATAGAAACAACGTATAAAAAACATATTTCTGCATCTGCTAAACGTTTAACATTTTTCGACTATTCCTTATACTTTTACTGTTGTATTCAGAGCAAAATACTGCAGAAAAGTTAGTTCTGTGTATCAGTTTTGTTGTGGAGTACGATCTGAAACCTCCCTAGCAACAGCCTTAGCAACGGCCCGAGCAACGATATTGTCACTACAAGCTGGCAGATGTGTCATCCTTCACACATTCATATCTCCAGATTTCATTGACGAATTTCGATCATTTAAAGTTTGATATGCAGCATATGATACACACAGTAAGACTAAATCATCAGGCAAGGCCCTATAGGTAATGTGAATAAATGCATGATATTGGAAAGTAAAGTTTATATTTTTGATGAAAAAATCTCCAAAAAAATACGATTTTAGGACTAATAATTTTCTATCAAAGCTGAACATTGAAAAAGGAAACATATTTCGGTGGTTGTAGTGACTAGTTCTACCAACCTATGAATTTTAAAGAAGAAACGACGATGTTAAGTTTTTTGCCCCTCCCCTTAAAAAAATCTCCAAAATGGCTATTCCATTTCCGGGGGCTCTAAATTCAAAGTGCTGCTAAAGTGCTCCTGGGCTGAAATTGAGATGCCTCCATATCTAGATTTGCTTAGAACATGTTTGACTATGTGTGTGCCAAATTTGGTGCTTTTAGACAAAAGTGCACAATTAAAAGGCATGCATTTCTCTGGACGCC
>NC_049983.1:23204658-23206060 GCF_000003815.2 Branchiostoma floridae | reverse complement strand
TTACAGCAAAGATTGACCTTTTATCTCTTTAATTTTTTTCACTGTAGATTTAGAGTGTGTGTCAAGCTGTGACCTTTGTTATCACAAACTGTGTAGTATAATACATAAGATCTGTGATTGTGAACTGTCTTGAGTCTTAACTGAAGCATTTTTCTTTATAAATATAAAACGGGCCCACTATGTAATTCTAGGTATGGTAAACAATCATAGTTAAATACCTCTTATACTCGTTCATAAATAAAACTAGAACAACAATAACTTTATTACGCCTACAATTTCACTCAGGGCCTAAAAAGCTAGTTGACTGGTAATGATAACTGTGTTCGACTTTTTATGCTCTGACCTCTGTCCCCAATACTATTATCAGGGGATGTTCTGTACACTGCGGGTACCCCCGCCCTGGTATAACCATTATCTCAGGGCGGTGAGGTGTTCTGTACCCTTCGGGTACCCCCGCGCTGAGATAACCGTAATCTCGGGGCTGTGGGGTGTTCTGTACACTGTGGGTACCCCCGCCCTGATATAACCATTATCTCAGGGCGGTGAGGTGTTCTGTACCCTTCGGGTACCCCCGCTCTGAGATAACCGTTATCTCAGGGGGGTGGGGTGTTCTGTACACTGTGGGTACCCCCGGCCTGAGATAACTCTTATCTCGGGGCTGTGGGGTGTTCTGTACCCTTCGGGTACCCCCGGCCTGAGATAAGGGTTATCTCAGGGTGGTGGGGTGTTCTGTACCCTTCGGGTACCCCCGGCTTGAGATAAATACATCAGGGCGGTGGGGTGTTCTCTACCCTTCGTGTACCCCCACCCTGAGCCTTATACCAGGGTCCATCCTGACAATGTAATACATGTACCCCTGTATAAGGCCTTATATCAGGGTCCATCCTAACAATGTAATACATGTACCCCTGTATAAGGCCTTATATCGGGGTCCATCCTGACAATGTAATACACGTACCCCTGTATATTAGGCCTTATATCAGGGTCCATCCCTGACAATGTAATACATGTACCCCTGTATAAGGCCTTATATCGGGGTCCATCCTGACAATGTAATACATGTACCCCTGTATAACGCCTTATATCAGGGTCCATCCCTGACAATGTAATACATGTACCCCTGTATAAGGCCTTATATCGGGGTCCATCCTGACAATGTAATACATGTACCCCTGTATAACGTACTTATATCAGGGTCTATCCTGACAATGTAATACAAAAAAAAATGTACCCCTGTATAACGCCTTATACCAGGGTCCATCCTGACAATGTAATACATGTACCCCTGTATAACGCCTTATATCAGGGTCCATGCTGACAATGTAATACATGTACCCCTGTATAAGGCCTTATATCGGGGTCCATCCCTGACAATGTAATACATGTACCCCTGTATAAGGCC
>NC_049983.1:23203832-23204558 GCF_000003815.2 Branchiostoma floridae | reverse complement strand
ACCATACTGTGACTATGACTGTGATTGTGACTAACGGAAAGGGGACCAAAATGTAATTGATTCTCTGAGTAATAAGCATGCCACGTTGGTACTATAGTAGGCTGATGAGGTAGTACAAGAAAAGGTGTGAGCGACGGGAGTGAAGTATAATCGTATATAATTATATGTAATTTTTTCTAATTCTATATATTTTTTTTATACTCGATGGTGTAAGTGTGTCTCAGTACTATGTAGTTATAAAAATGTATTTTGCATCAGGGACGATGCAAGGTTTCAGCAAGGGGGTGTAAGCAGGCGCCTGCTTGATGTAATGATAGCTGTCTCCCAAAGTATTTATTTACTTCGGCCCCCCGTTTTCCTATGTATTTCCTTACTTCGGCCCATCCATTTACACCAGATTGTGGGCGAGGGTGTTATCTCAAATGACCGATTAGCGATAGCTGATAAGCCAACACGCAGACGGCAGGAGCCGGGCCGACGTACGTCTTCTAAAACGATCCTTTGACGGATAAAGACTCTGCTGGGTTTGAGAACCCGCGGAGGGAAAGCCAGTTCATTTGAACTTCTTCACTGCCACCATTCCCAGGCTGTGGCTCTAGTCTGATGCTTGGTAGTTCTAGAAATAATAATTAGTTATGGTAAACGCAACAGGTCGTTGACTGCACAAACCCGAGGGTAGGTAGTTAACATCTCCATTGAAGACAGAATGGGGGCATACAGCACAGG
>NC_049983.1:23202166-23203123 GCF_000003815.2 Branchiostoma floridae | reverse complement strand
ATAACTATCACGTTCCTAGTGTCGCTTTGCCGCGCAGCAAAATGTCAGTCAAGTTGTAACTGGAAAAGATCCGTTTCTGATGAACTGTCACTTCTGCTCTGCATATTTCTAACCAACCAAAATCGGGGGATTCACATTTGTTATTCAGATTCGGCCAGGGGGAGGATCCTAAAAGTTAAGGAAATAAAAGCTGAAATTTAGGAAACTTCTTCAGTCAGGAAGGCGGGAAGCCTGACTCCGGGACCACTCTCAGACAGCCGAGCAGAAGTGAGCAGTAGCAGAGACTTTCGACCGGACACTTTGCTATAGTTTGAGAGTAGTGCTGCCGCTACCTGGAACCCATTGTGAGACCTTACAGGAATGGAATAAAGACTTTGAGTTGGACATTTCCTTGCCATTTGCCTTCCTTCGGTGCACGACAACCGGTGGCCAGCTTCGTCTGCAACCATCGTTTACATGTGCATATAGATGAATTCAATATATGTGATGGGTTTCCAAACATGATCAAAAAGGTAGAATGTCTTTTAAATTTGTTTTCGATACCTCTCTTTCAATATGCAGCAAACCAACAAAGAAAAAACGATTGCGTGTGTATATGATTTGTCTGGAAACGTGCTTTGTTTGTCACCCATAATTTTCTTTCATCTTTGGTTTCTAATTTCTTCTTATTGCACATTGTTTTTTGGACCCCGCCTGACGCAGGGCGTGTATTTTTTGCTGTCCAGAACCTGACAAGTCGCACCATGACGGGAGGGCAACAGCAGTCCCAAACTGGTGACACAGGTAAATATGTTTGTTTTTTTAAAGAATATTTTCTCTCTCATATGTCAGTGGCCAATGGGATTTGGTTGAAAATCTATGTAATGACAACTCTAAGATTTAAAATAACCCAGTTTCTTGCAATGT
The DNA here is from genome assembly GCF_000003815.2 of Branchiostoma floridae. Classification (NCBI taxonomy): domain Eukaryota; kingdom Metazoa; phylum Chordata; class Leptocardii; order Amphioxiformes; family Branchiostomatidae; genus Branchiostoma; species Branchiostoma floridae. The sequence continues at coordinate 23,202,217 of NC_049983.1, read as the reverse complement.
TATATGCACATTCACGCTTTCGGCCGACGGCTTGCAGCCTGGAGGATGCAT
>NC_049983.1:23198231-23202066 GCF_000003815.2 Branchiostoma floridae | reverse complement strand
TGCACGTCACGATATTCAACACATGCTAGGTTATATCTCTGCAGCCCCCCCCCCCCCAAAAAAAAAAACCAACAACAACAGCAACATACTGACGTTCTTAGGAGGCCGTATTGTTAATACTATTACCATTTCCTTGAATGTTTTTCAGCGGTTTCAATGGCTGAGTAGGTTTACGAAAAATGAGCATTATGTATGTAACAATGGTGTTCAAGAACTGCTAAACCGAATACTGTTCTACTCGCCCCTCTGGTTGTTTCATGTACACACCTTATATTATATTGTGCCAATACTTTACTGTAATATTTCCCCACATTCTAAGATTTGTCTGTCTCATTTTTACAGACGTCGATCCATATATTTGTGACATGGCGACAACAGACAGCGTACAAGGTGTGGATGACGTCAGGAGAGGAGCAGCAGGGGGTTCTGCCAACAGTGTTCTCACCTGGCAAGGAGAGAGATGTGAGGAGTTCGGGGAAGAGTCCAGTGGGCGAGGCAAACGTGTGAGTGTGTACAGATGTGAGGAGTGCAGCAGGCCGTTCAGTCGGCTTGACAATCTAAAGACACACATGCGAACTCACACAGGTGAGAAACCTTACAGATGTGAGGAGTGCAGTAAGCAGTTCAGTACGCTGGGTAATCTTCAGGCACATATGCGGACTCACACTGGGGAGAAACCTTACTGGTGTGAGGAGTGCAGTAGGCAATTCAGTCAGTTAGTTACGCTTAAGAGACACATGGGGACTCACACAGGAGAAAAACCTTACAGGTGTGAGAAGTGCAGCAAGCAGTTCAGTGAGCTGGGTCATCTGAAGAAACACATGCGGACTCACACAGGGGAGAAACCCTACAGATGTGAGGAGTGTTGTAGGCAGTTCAGTGAGCTAGGTAGTCTAAAGAAACACATGCGTACTCACACAGGAGAGAAACCCTACAGATGTGAGGAGTGCAGCAGGCAGTTCAGTGAGCTGGGTAATCTGAAGACACACATGCGAACTCATACAGGGGAGAAACCTTACACGTGTGAGGAGTGCAGCAGGCAGTTCAGTAAGCTGGGTAACATGAAGACTCACATGAAAACCCACAGGAGAGAAACCCATCAGAAGTGACGCATTTTGCACGACAAGTTATAAGGTCCTCTGGTGCACAATGTGAGAACCGTATTGGCATGAGAGGAGCAATCAGGATATTTTGTGCACAAGGGGTTTACTAGTGTAGGGAGTTAACCTGAACATCAAGTGATGTTAGTTTTGTTATCACTTTTGTTTTGCATTTTAGATATTGTTTGTTAACTGTTCTAATAGTTTGTAGTTGAAAAGACAAATTTTCCTTTAGCTTACAGTTATATCAATCTACAAAAACGGTTGAAATGACAGGATTGATTGGCCACAAAGATGAAGTAAAGGTTCTTTTATCGAGTCAGTCAAAAGATGAGAGATCCAGCGAAATGTTTATTCAAAAAGAAAAAAAAGAAGGTTTACAGCATATTGATTTCTTAACCGGTTTTGTACGTGATATAGGTATTTGTTATAGGTTAAGTAGTTTTGAATATTTTATAGGTTATTTTGTTTAGTTAACATGCTAATTCTAGTTAACATATGTTAAATGTTTGATAGCTTGATGGGTTAGCTATAGTTTGTAACGTATGCTAGGCTGCTAAAAGACTGCAGTTGAAAACACTCATTGTTTTTGCCATGGTTTCGTATGTCATACAGCCCTTGTTTTGCTACATATCTATTACAATGTTTGGGTTAACTTTGTTGTATTATTAGTACTGTAGTATTATTTGTGGTATTAGGTCATTAAGTATACTTTGTTCTTGTGTTGTTAATATCATGAACTATAACTATAAAAGCCTTCAACGTGGTTAAAACTATGTAACCAATATTTCATAAGCCGCAAATGTCTAAGAAAAGTGGGAATATCTGTAGTGCAAACATAGTACCTATCACATGATTCACTGTACTATCCAGCAAAACAATACTCAATAAAGCTACGTTGAAGAAAGGTTTTCGATATTGTTTTTTCCTGCAGGTGCGTGTTCACTGTAAGATCCACAGTTAAATGACTATGTACATTTTGCGACTTGTCTGAATTAGATTAAGGTTGAATGCCAATGTGGCTAGAACGGAAATGAAACGTTGTATTGGGGCGTAAAACTTACAAATTGGCAGAAAATGAGAACAGAACAGCTGAAAGATTAACTCTGTGTAACTTTGTCACACCCCTCTACAAATCATTTCTGAACTGTCCCTATAAAGCATGATTAAGAAAAGGCACAGATCTTGTTTCCGTTTCCATGATGTGAGTTACGCAAAGTTAACATTTGAAGCGGCGAAAACAGGGGGGAGTTGTGCTGAACTATAGTTGATCTACAGGGGCAACCATTAGTTGATCCATCATTTATGTCACCGTGTAAAAATGATAAAGATAAAAAGGCTGTAAGCGCAACAACATCGGAAACTTCAGCGGAATTGAATATCAAATAGATGAATCAGAATATCAACTTATCCAGGGATCGGTTGCATATCTTATCGCTCACTTTTCGTAAATATTTGGCATTTGATTTTTGCCATTACAGGTAAATTGGAGAGAAAATTAATCAGCAATTTAAAGTATTAATAACAATCAACATGTACTTCCTTTAACGAATCAATTAAAGTTAAACGGAGGCGCGTGTGCGTTTGTTGGGTAATCAGGTGAAGGAATCTGACCTCCGCTAGCATATACTTCCGGGTCAGCGCATTGCGACTTTCTGTCTGCAGGAGCACGGTTTGTTTACTGCAGTCTCGAGTCTTCCTGTGGTCTGGAGTCATTTATCGTCTCTGGAAAAGGAGTTCCGCAGTTATTTTGCAGTGATTCAACAGGCGACTGTGTATCAACAAAGTTCCAGGTAAGGGAAGTTGGCACGATGGCTTTCTGCGTTGACAAAACATTTGAATGCGTTGGCGTGCCTTTTCGTTTATCTGTGGTATTCAGCCTAGAATTTGTAGTCCGGCCCATGCATTTCAGTCCAAATTGTTAATTTCAGTGTAGCGATGTAGTAGTTAGTTTAAGAATAATATACCAGATGCTTGATTGTACTGTTGAAGAATGCGTTAATAGCTTTCAAAATTTGATGGTCGGCAGAGGGTCGGTAGGGGGTTACTAGATCATGATTAGTGTTCTATTCAAAAGTTGGGTATTTTATCGCAACGCCGTGTTAACCCTATTCAGACCGGGGGGGGGGGGGGGGGGGGGCTTTTGAGGCCCGCGCTAACTTCGATGTCCTATAACGCCAGAACGGCTTACGCTAGAGCCACCAAATTTGGTGAGTTTTCCTAAAATATTGTTGCCAACAATTTTACGAAGTTTGACAAATTTTTCATTTTTTCTTGTTGCCATGGCAACCGTTTGTTGACAGGCAGTTTTGCCAAAATTCACTATTTTTGGTTCTAACTATGTATTTTTCACATTTATTTGCTATATTACTGCGATTTTTTTACATAAATAAAATCTTATATTATTCAGCATATCTTTCATAATTATATATGCATAAATTATGCTAATTTGATGACGTCATCAGCCCAAAATCCAAGATGGCGGACCGAATGGCCAGATCAAGAATAACAAGCTAATTATCCTTTAAAATTTGTAACTACCTGGTATTTTTTTATCAAAAACCAAATAAATGAATCAATTTGGTCCATTTCCATTGCTCTTTGTGATTATTTGTTGCAAAAAAAGTATTTTTAAAAATTCAAGGTGGTGGATATAACATGGCGGAGCCCAACTCGTATCTTAGATGTGCATGACGTCAGTTTATGACGTCATATTGACGTCATTGATGTGCTAT
>NC_049983.1:23195139-23198131 GCF_000003815.2 Branchiostoma floridae | reverse complement strand
CGTATGAGGCGCGCATGGGAGTATTTGCCTCCACCAGGCTCCACAGGTCGTTGTAAAAATAATAGAAATTGGACAAACGTAAACAGGTAACATGTCAGACGAGTTACCTGGGTCGCTAACCATACTTCTCGATCAGCTAACTCATCTGGCATGTTATGTATCTATATTTGTCCAATTCGTACTGTTTTTCCCGCGACCCGTGGAGCCTGGTAGAGACTAACAGCGTCATACGCACCTCAAACGGACTTGAATATATACGCATGTGTGACCCCCACCTTTAAACGAAGCAGTCAAACTAAAAGTAAACGTAATGCATTTTATTTTAGTGATCAGAAATTAATGTGCTATTGCTTTAAGACTGTACATAAAAACAGCCATCGGACATGATTTTGCAAATGCGTTATCGTAAATCATCATCGTGAATTAACACACGTATACCCTTAATTGGTGTTAATTTGATTGACAGACACACAAACTCTATGTGTCTGTTTTGCCAAGCTGATTGCGTCATCTAGGCCATATAGTATTTTGCTGCTTTGTTGAACTTATAGGCGCTTATATATTGTAAATGAAATGCCGTTTTACGTGACTGTAATTTCAAACAAGTTGAATACCTCGGAGTGAATACCAAAAAAACTAGACCCGAACCTTAATAGCATTAAAAAAAAACAAGATGACCTTGCGTTCAAATGCGTGTGTCTGAATTGGTATCCGTAAATACGTTTGTTTTCATTAAATGTTATGCCTTGTGACATTGTAGGATTGATTATCACGGAGCGGATAGTACGGCAGATCCGGTAGGTGCTTGTTTGTGGAAAGACCAGTAGTAGACCAATGTTGTCGCTGTACGAAGGCCCGTAAGTACAATGTAGAGCCTACTCCTTTTACAGTGTGTATAACTTTGGTATAACCTACGCAATGCGGGCGGGAAGGGAAAGAATATTTTCCAATAGATTTCAACAGGATTCAAATGTAGACAAGGGACTAAGATGGGAAAGGAAGAAAATGGTATAGATTATCTCAGTCGGTAGTAAAGTGACATTGTTGATGACTTGACATGAGCAAGGAAAAAAATAACGTCCTTGACATGAGGGATTGTTTTCAGATAGTATCTGTCGTGTCAAGACAAATACGTTGATATAACGTTACTTCCATTTTCATTGCGGTAAATATAACCTTGTTGACGAAGGTAACAGATTCTAACTGCGAGGGAAGAATATTCGATTAGTTTCTTTTACATGAAACGTTACCTCTATATAGGCTATCGTACCTTTGTCTGTGTTTACGACATCTCACGTTTTGCGGCATTTCCACGCAGGTGCCTTGTCGTAGCCTCCACATCAGACTTTACTACGGAGACTAAGCTTGTATTTTCTACTGATTAGTTGCCTACCGATCTTTGATTTCTGTCATCTTCTGACGTTTCATACTTTTAAGGATATTTACCTTCATTAGAAGACAGGAGGAATAAGGGTAAAGTGTGTAATACAGCAAAAAGTGCATACTAAGTTCCTTTACTGAAGCCTGTTCTTCAGACTATATGGCTCAGAGTAAAAACATGGCGGCACCAGGTTGGACCAGTTTTGGGTTTCTTGCCCTGTCTCTTGTGTTCTTCCTCTCCGTGGTCTGTTCGGAGGCCCTGTCACATCCCTCCAAGGACGAACTTGATCCAGGACGTTCCGTAGACTGTGTGAAGCGCATGAGGAGGGAGGAAAGGCCGCGGGAGAAGTCGCCAGGGCGGCGGAAGAGGGCAGGAGACCGACCCGACAGGTCTGACACCAGGTGCGACAACAACGACTACACGGAACAAGTCAGGGATGGCACCACGAAAGTAAGATAGTAGATATCCAACTTGTGTTGTTGTCGTAGCTTGTAGTCGACGATCGGTCTGTGTGTATTGTGTACAGGTGTTACTTGAATATAAACAACAACAACACCCTTATAACAACAACAACAACAACAACTACTACTACGTATTAACAGTTACTAGTACAAAGACTACACGGAACAAGTCAAGGATGGCGCCACTAAAGTAAGACAGTAGATAGTAACGTTAGATATCCAACTTGTGTTGTTGTCGTAGCTTGTAGTCGACTGTCGTTCTGCGTGTGTTGTGTACAGGTGGTAGTTGAAGATAAACAACAACACCTTTATAACAACAACTATTGAATTATAATAGACAACAACGGCTACACGGAACAAGTCAAAGAAGGCTACGTCATCACTTAAGTGAAATATCAATCTTGTGTTTTTCAATCGTAGCTTGTAGTCGACTGTCGCTCTATGTGTTGTATACAGGTGTTACTTAAAAACTGTAAACAACAACAGTTTAATTATTGACACAACAAAACTTAAAATGTTTCATCGACTTTTGTGTCAGGTCTAATTAGCATAGAAGCTTGTGGATACAACGAAATGTAGTAACTTACTGCAATACAAATACAAACAAGGATATGAATATATCAACATGTTTACAATAACATTACTTATTCGAGTGTCTAGACATTCTTTTAATTTGTGCACAGTAAGGAATAATCTCCTAGAATGTATTTGTAATATGTAGGATTAGAACTAAATTCATATTGTCTTTTGAACAAGCAGCCAAGAAAGGTGGACAGCTGTGCATTTATCATCATATTGTGAACAATCCATGATGATTTAACTTTTGATGAATTTGGATGTCAACGTTCAATTTATGACTGCAGATTTGATATAACGTTATGACTGAAGGAATGGGTACATGCAAATGACCTATATAGGGTACATTATACATTTTGTATGATTAAAGTAAGTTGGTACGTTGCATCTTTAGGGATCCCAAGGGTATACAGAAGTCCACCTTGGTTGAATTCTTTAAAATGCCGAAGATGTAATGTTAACCCCATCAATGTTATACATGTAGCTTAAGCCTTATTTTACAATTCAGTAGCTGTAGTTTTGTTTTTTTCTTTGTTTGGCTGTTAAATTGCCTGAAGGCATAACACGTCACCAG
>NC_049983.1:23190801-23195039 GCF_000003815.2 Branchiostoma floridae | reverse complement strand
TCAAAAAACTTGAGAGAGCAACTGAAAGAAACAAGAGAAAGAATCCAGACAGGAAGTGGATAATAAGAAGGGGACAGATTGTAGAGGCAAACTAGACCAGCTTAATTACCACGATTTGAGCGTATTGTACACCAACACAGACAATTCAATCATGAGCAAGTATGACGAACTTTGTGCAATCATTACAGAAAAACAGTACGATGTTATATGTCTGACCGAAATTAAACCTAAGCAAGGATCTCTACCCGATCGACAAGTTATGCAAATACAGGGCTATGATCTGTTCACCAGTGACTTAGAATCTCCAAACACTAGAGGCACATGTGTATACATCAAAGCAGTGTATAAGGCAAAGCAGGTGATCCCGCCGACAGAATTTGTAGACTGCACCTGGGTATCAATACAAGGAAGAAATGACACGTCCATACTAATTGGAACCCTATATAGGTCAGGAACACCAGCTCTTGCAATTACCAGAGACCTGGCTCTTCACGAGACGTTAAATTGGGCGGTTAACACGCAAGACTCACATGTGCTGATCACAGGAGATTTTAATCACCCTAACATAACTTGGACCCCATCACCACACTTACGGGCCACACATGCTGATAATACTGACAACCCTGCAACTAGATTTATTGAATGCATGCGCGACACCTACCTTTACCAGCATGTCACAGGACCTACAAGGTACCGTAGCGACCAAACCCCCACACTTGACGACTTAGTCCTCAGTAATGAGGAGGGGATGATAGAGCAGATTACACATGAGGAACCACTAGGCGCAAGCGACCATGTTAGAATTGAGTTCAAGTTTGTCTTCAGCACACCAGTCAAGGAGAACAAGAAGACAACTTGGAGATTTGACAGAGGTAACTACGAAATGATGAGAGAGGACTTGAAGCTCAACTGGGAAAACCTGCTCGAGGGTAAGTCGACCCAAGAAGCTTACGCCTTATTCCGGCAGAAAATTGCGGAAGCAGCCCAGAAACACGTCCCAACAAAGACAATTGACATCTCTAAAAAGAAACTCAAACCATCTTGGATGGATGAGGAAGCATTCCGCAAGCTAAAGAAAAAGCACCACGCCTGGATAAGATATTTGAATACTAAAGACATCAGCGACTGGACAGCGTACAAACGAGCTAGAAATGCGGCCACACATGCGTCTAGGAAGGCACGCAAATCATTCGAGAGGAAACTTGCCGCAGAAGCCAGATACAATAACAAAGCCTTCTGGAACTACGTCAACAGTCGCCGAAAGACTAGAACACAGGTGGGAGATCTGAAGGATGCACATGGGAACTTTACTGCCATCAACAGCGAGAAAGCAGAGATACTGAACAACCAATACTTTAGGACGTTTACACAAGAGGATCACGAGAATATCCCGACATTCCCGAGGATCCAGTCAACCACGGCTCTTGACACAATTAACATCACAGAAGAGATGGTGCTTGAGCAGCTACAGTCACTCAGAGTTGACAAATCTCCAGGCAAAGATGGCGTACACCCTAGAGTGCTCAAAGAGCTAACAGACGAGATTGTTGGCCCCTTAACCCAAATCTTCCAAAAAAGCATCAATGACGGCAAACTCCCAGACGAGTGGAGAGAGGCCAGTATAACCCCCATCTACAAGAAGGGAGACAAGTCAGACCCCGCGAATTATAGGCCGGTGTCTCTGACTTCCGTGCCTTGCAAGATGCTAGAGAGGATTATAGTTAATGAATTGATCACCCACATACGGAACAATGATCTCACATGCGAGCAGCAGCACGGGTTCACACATGGGAAATCCACTATAACCAACCTACTGGAAGCAATGGATGTCTGGACTGAGGCCCTAAGTCATGGCCTGCCAGTTGACGTAATCTTTTTAGATTACGCCAAGGCCTTTGACACAGTGCCACATGAGAGGCTTTTGAGGCGGGTAGAATCCTTCGGAATCGGCGGTAGCCTTCTGCAATGGATCCGTAACTTTCTGACACAACGGAGGCAGCAGGTTGTTGGTGAACGGAAGTGCCTCTTCTTGGAACCGGTTATAAGTGGAGTGCCTCAGGGCTCGGTCCTAGGACCGCTTCTTTTTACGATTTTTGTATCAGACATCCCGGAAAAGATCCAAAACTTTGTCTCGTTGTTCGCGGATGATACAAAAATCTATGCTGCTACCCAAAAATGCGAACAAAGTGCGCATACATCTTGCCTGCAGGCAGACTTGAACAGCCTACAAGAGTGGTCTGTAAAGATGCAGATGCGATTTCATCCCGACAAATGCAAGGTTATGCATCTAGGGAAGGCCAATCCCCAGCACAAGTACACAATGAACAAAGCAGATGGAACTAAGCACATGCTGGAGAGTACAGACGAAGAAAAGGACTTAGGGGTCACTATTGACAAAAATCTGAAGTTCAGCAAACATGTGCAAGTGCAAGCGAACAAGGCGAACAGAGTTCTTGGTCTGATCAAGCACACCTTTGCACATATTGAAAGAGAATCCTTTTTACTTCTGTACAAGAGCCTAGTGCGACCGCACCTAGAATATGCAACAACAATATGGTCCCCCAAGACCAAGAGAGACAGAGACACAGTGGAAAGAGTGCAGCGACGAGCCACAAAACTGGTGAAAAGTATATCCCATCTCACGTATCCAGAAAGGCTAAAAGAGCTGGAGTTACCCACGTTACACTTCAGAAGACAGAGATCTGACATAATCCAGCTGTTTAAGATTACACACGGGCTTGATACAGTTAGAGTGAATAACCACTGCAACCTATGCGGGAGAGCCATGTTTACACCAAGCTTGGCATCAAACACACGAGGGCACCAGTATAAGTATCAAATCCAAAAAGCTACGGGCCCGAGGGCACACTTCTTTCCCACACGAGTTACCCCAGCATGGAATAAACTCTCACAGAGCACAGTGAATAGCAAGTCAGTAAAAGAGTTCAAGACAAGACTGGGGCAGGAATGGGGACTGCACCCAGACAGACATGAGTACCACTTCTCTTACTGATGCTACCACCGCCACAACTAGGACAGCCTTATTACCCGCAAGGGTATCGACTGGCTGTGGTTCAAGGTAAAGATATATCACACATAAGGGGTAAACCATTGCTGAATTTTTCCAGCTAATATATATAAGAGTGTAGCCAAGTACATGTAACTGTATTGCGTTAGCCTAATAGAAGCTGTGAAGGTAACCTTTCTAGCTTTAAGTCAAGATAAAGTTACTTTTACACCCTGGTATGTAATATTATTCCATTTCTGATATGTGCCTGCTGTACAGTATTTCATCAGATAAGTCACTTTAATGGGATTTTCTGGGCCTTTTACATTTAGGTGTCACATGGAGGTTGCAGTGCCAAGTGCTGCGAGATAAATATTTCCAGAAGAAAATGGGGCTTCTAGCATGAAATGGGATTGGAACTTTCCGCTGTGATATCAGATTAGCTGTAGGAAAGAGTCAAAGTTGCTTCTGAGTCAGAAGTCCTTCCACAGTTCCACTCAGGGAGATTAAGGCCGCATAGATTTTATCTTATGCTTAATGACTCTCTCTCACTGCCTTTGAGTAAAGCAAAACAGATAGTATGCTCTACATGTATTTTAGAATAATATGTTGATTGAAATTTCAATGGAAAGGACAGAAAATTATTTGAGGGTTTCCTTCATCTGATTGCTTTTTTTCACATGAAAGATACTAAATTGAGATCAGCCAATTAGTATCACAACCTTAAATATTAGTTCAAAATTTTCACCTTTCAGCACAAAAATAATTTAACATCTTAATTAAGCACCCCTAAGGTGAAAAGCACATTTCTCAACATTATTTCAGAGTCTCAAGATCTTTGTAAAATATGCACCTTAGCATAATGATCCCACCTCTGTAATACTCTACATTGTTGCATAGCCTCAAACTATCGTCTCCCTTGTGCAGATTGTGCTTTCAACTCAAAGTACAGAACTGGATTGCCAAACCCTTGTTTCAACCCAATTTTCTTGTGCCAATGACCGCCACTGTCATATTGATTTGAATAACGACAACCATGTCACTAAATATGTGTAAATGTTGACATGAGTTATATTATATGTGGCAACAGTGATTTTGATAATGTAGCAGGTGTCACGTACCATGCCTATAGGGCTGATAGACTACATCCCCACATCTAGAACACATTCCTGGGAAATTGCAGTCAGAACTGTGCCAGGAAACAGGTTAATGTGAAACAGAAGCTGGTGTT
>NC_049983.1:23186000-23190701 GCF_000003815.2 Branchiostoma floridae | reverse complement strand
TTCCTGGCATGGAACAAACCTTGCATCCTTTTTTACCTAATGGACTAAAAAATAATTGAATAAAGGTGAACTTGCATTTACAAGTCCTAACGTTACATACTACTCGTCACACAACAAGATGTCGAAGATCAGTATGCTCCCGTGAATTTTTTATTTTTATTTTTTGTGATTCTTTTGTTGAACTTATTCAAATTATCGGCCCACTTATCTCATGAAACAAGAACTGCAAAGAAGTTGTGTGCTACGGCGCTTAAGTTTTGTTTACAGTCGCTAGAGAACACTAACGTTACCGGTACTGTTCACGAGGTCGAATATAGATACATACAAGACAGCCAAGGATTATGTTGACATTGTGTAAATGTGATAACAATTTTTTATTCTATTTAGGCTTTAGGATTGCGTATATAACAGTGCAGCAAAGCAATAACAGGAAACTGGATAAAATTATCTATCTTGTGAAACAATGAGATTTATGAACATTAATTCACAGAACAATTTGAAATAAAACAACCAAATAACAAAAATGCACTATGTGATACATTAACGTTGAAGATATTCATTAGTCACGTATGTTCACAGTTAATAGAATTTTTCATCAAGCAGTAACTGTTATTAAAGGTAAGCACACGTACCTCCAAATTTTCTTTTTTCGATGGCTATCCAGTCCATCTTGCTCACGGAGTGACCTAGTTCTCACGAGAGTTGCGTTCTCGCGTGTACATACCAGAAACGTCATATTATGCTACAGAATTATGTCATGCAAGTTCGTAAACAAATACAGCAATCAATTGAATATCAGGATGTTTTACATAACTCATTTCAACTCTACATACACCACAGCATGCCACTTGAATATAGTTTCATCCTTTCGCCATTTGAAAGACAACAATTTGTTGAGGGGAATTAATGAAGGGTAACCAATGATGGTTGTCGGGATGACCATATATGGTGTGTTGTTACCATGGCGACACATCAGAAGAAACTTGTGACCATCTTTACAAACTCCATGATGTCCACTCGGCCGTCCATGTCACTATCGGCGCCCCGGAACAGCTCAGCGATGGCCTCACGTGACAGTTCCATGCCGACGACGCTGGCCATGCCTTCCCTCAACTCATCCGTGCTCAGGAAACCGTCTCCGTTCTAAAACCAAGAAATCGAAAATTTGATACCCCCGTAAATTTAAAATGTCTACGCACATACAATGAGTGGTATCATTTGTGTCAAAATCTAAAGCTTGACAGTTTACAAAACGTTTGAAGGAAATGTTTTATGGACTTTATGGACACATGCCTTGTCTATATTATTGAACGTTGTTATGGACACATACCTTGTCTATATCATTGAACACCGCCATCATGGCCTCCCTGGTTCCCCGTGGGTTGTGTAAAGACTTCTTTATTTCTTCCAAAGCTTTTACAACTCGTGGAAAGTCGTCCAAATCCATCTTCACATCAGCATTGAGTTGGCGCTCCCTGATCATAGCCTATGTTATCCAATAAAATACAATGAATGAATGAATGAGCTCGAGACAATGGATGTGTGTGTTGCGTGGTTTCATTAAACACTCATACAGTAGAAACCGTTTAATTGCACAGCCTATTTGCCAGCGTATTTCGTGCATTTCTCCGGCTGATGCAATTATGCGAAGTTATCCAGCTGGACCACACTGGTTTGGGATAATGAATTCCGTGCAGTTAACAGAAGTGTGTGTTAATCCGTTGTGGAATTAACTGGCTTCTACCGTATATAAAAAGAGAGTACAGCCAGAACAAATTATACACATGACAAGTTGACATTCATTTCGTATTGAAATATTGAAGTATGAAGATTATTACGTTAACTAGTTTGTTGCTCCAGGGCAGGCCCATGTCCTTGACCAGGTTCAGCAGCTCCTGTGCAGAGATGGAGCCGTCCTTGTTCACGTCGTACTTGTCGAACAGTGCCTCGATGTTCTCCGCCATTTTGACTCTGCATAAAACAGGTAAAAACATGTAAGCCTCTATGATTTGATGATGAAATAACTGAAATACTTGAACCGACCGGGTTGGGTGAAGTCGATGGGGCGTTGCGCAGTAATCTCAAAGCAGATCCTACGGCAGCCTAAGATACTTTTAGTACAAAATGTAGTATCAAAAGCTGCCAGAGGAGTGAAGCCGGCCTAGAAATGTGTTTGCGTACCGGTAACTCGACTATGAGTATATATGTTGTGCAGGGTGGCTGTCGAAAATAAGGCCACAGGCCTGGCCAATGTCTGACGTGACATCCATGAAAAGACAACAGAAGTAGCTTTTGCACACAGGCTACGGCTCAGTAGAGCCCACTGCATTTAAGACCATTTAACCTAGGTTTTGTAAAAGAGCCTTTGTTAAACAAAAAAAGCAAACAAACGCACCGATTGACTAAGACTTTGGTTGCATATCCAATACATATAGCTACTAGTATGTAGTTGACACAATATGAATTTGTTACTTACTCAGTTTTTGGTGCGCGGGTGGCGTCCGGAGATCCTCTTTTCTTGTCTTCAAGTGAGGAAGTGCCGGAATGGAAATGGAAAGTGACTAATTACCCGTTCACGCCCTGTCATTATGGAAATTACTGGACAACTACGTTTTGTACTTTGAACCGTTTCCGTCATCTTTAATAATGAGAACTTAGTATTCATTCACGGCGAATTGGTTCGAAGTAGTTGTCTGCTCATATGACGTCACAATCTTTGTGATGTGGGCGTGTCATTTATGGACATGGGTGGACCCTGGTCTTACAACGAGAATTGTAATCAACACCTCATTTCAGGGTGACAGAATCGCTGATTCAACCGGTAGGAATCCCAATGGGAGTGTCAGTCTCTGTGAGAAGGACCCCGCCTCCATCGCACCAGGCTCGAGTGTGATCAATTCTTTGAATGACTAGTTGTGTTTTTCACACAATGGCAAAATTTGACTGAATGATTGTAGATAACAATCAGGTACAATGAGTACACAGATAAATACAAAGCCCACTGCAGTACCGCAGGAATACACCAGATAAACGATTTTCGAACTTCACCTTCCATTCTACAGCCGCTAATGTTACACACCTACCAAGCGATCCATCGACAACTTTTCGAATTCCTGACGTCGAAAGCTATGATCTGCCAAAGAAATGTCCCCAAAAGACCATACTAGTATCATGTTCAGGACGTCATCGGATTTTTTTTTTACAAAAATGCCCTTGCAATTCCAAACCAAGGAGGTTATATCACATGTGATATAACCTCCTTGTCCAAACCTACGTCACTTCTTCCCGAGCAGAAGAGCCCTAAAATTGTTACCTAGTGAATTTTAGAAACAAAACCAAGAAGTTTCTTTGCATTACCAAACAATCTCGCCAGGTGGGATAATCGTATCTGACTATTCCTTCTGGGCAAATGTCAGTATTTCCGGACTTGCGCAGATGACCCAGTTTTAGTGCCCTCAGAATGCTTAGGTAGGCTTGGGAAAAGTGGCTGTAAAATTGTTTTTCTTGGGATATGTTTGGATTTTGGGGGTGCATCTTATAGGCAAGGGTTGTAGCTTCTATATTGTGTTGAAAAAACAGATTTTTAGTGATATTTGTGGTTGCAGTAGGCCTTAGAAGTTAGGTGTTTTGGTGTTGTTTACATGCAGTGAAAGGGGGTGAAAAGGTCTCCCACCTATGTTTTCATGGCGTATAATATAATTCCGCCGTAAATTTTTTCCCTTTTTTGTCGTTAAATTACTCTTCAGAGGTCGGACAACCTTGCCAATGTGAGTTTTTCATGTTCTAAAAGTCAGGTAGGTGATTTTTGACAGCCTCTTTCTCCCATGATTCCCATTGTTAAGAATATGCATAGGAAATATTGAAATTTAGCCTGCATGCTTTCGGTAGGGTATTCTAGTTCAAAATTGGCAAGTGTCAAGACACTCCAAGTGATGCGGGAAGGGTTGTCAAGCATCGTCACAAGTTTCAAAGACTTCACGGAGACCCTACCCCTAGGATTGGTCCCCAGGGAGCACAGGTGTCAGGAGGCCCGTGGTAAGGCCTGTGGCTTTGATTAGACTTCATATTGCTTAGCAAAAAGTGACACAAACAGGGGAAAATGGTAAAATCTGCTCACCCTGTCACAAGGAGACTACTCTCCATCAATTTAGACACCAAAATTTGTATCTAAATGCTGTTCAACCACACTTTGGAGCAGATACTGGGAGTGCACAGAATGGGGGGGGTGTAGGTGTGCCCTTGGGGGCTTATATATCCTTGGGGGCTAATGTGTTCCCCCAAATTGGTTATGTGGGCAATAGAAAGGATTTACCTGACTCAACTGACTGAAATTTCTTAAGAAATTCTGCCATTTTAGTGTTTTGGGGGCTGATTTCTTACTTTCTGTACCTTTTATTGACAATGCATTATGCACTCTCATAAAATGCTTCAAAGTGTAACCTGAGCGCTTTTCAATACAGCTTTAGGTGTATAAATGGTTAGAGACTACTCTCCTTATGCTAGAAAGATCAGCTTTTAACTTTTTCTTCAGTTTGTGTCACTTTTTGGTGAATGCTATGGCGCCTATCAAATGCCTCAGACCACTGCCAAAGCCTTGAGGAAAGTCCTCTGACACCTGCCATGAGATCTACTCCCCTGGGAGCATTCTTGGTCAGAAAGCTTTGAGTCAACGCGGGCCCCCTATTATCTAGTCCTGGTGCT
>NC_049983.1:23179997-23185029 GCF_000003815.2 Branchiostoma floridae | reverse complement strand
TATCACGGCCAATTTCGCTTGGGAGGAATTACTCTTCAGAGGTCGGACAACCTTGCCAATGTGAGTTTTTCATGTTCTTAAAGTCAGGTAGGTGATTTTTGACAGCCTCTTTCTCCCATGATTCCCATTGTTAGGAATATGCATAGGAAATATTGAAATTTAGCCTGCATGCTTTCGGTAGGGTATTCTAGTTCAAAATTGGCAAGTGTCAAGACACTCCAAGTGATGCGGGAAGGGTTGTCAAGCATCGTCACAAGTTTCAAAGACTTCACGGAGACCCTACCCCTAGGATTGGTCCCCAGGGAGCACAGGTGTCAGGAGGCCTGTGGTAAGGCCTGTGGCTTTGATTAGACTTCATATTGCTTAGCAAAAAGTGACACAAACAGGGGAAAATGGTAAAATCTGCTCACCCTGTCACAAGGAGACTACTCTCCATCAATTTAGACACCAAAATTTGTATCTAAATGCTGTTCAACCACACTTTGGAGCAGATACTGGGAGTGCACAGAATGGGGGGGGGGGGGGGTGTAAGTGTGCCCTTGGGGGCTTATATATCCTTGGGGGCTAATGTGTTCCCCCAAATTGGTTATGTGGGCAATAGAAAGGATTTACCTGACTCAACTGACTGAAATTTCTTAAGAAATTCTGCCATTTTAGTGTTTTGGGGGCTGATTTCTTACTTTCTGTACCTTTTATTGACAATGCATTATGCACTCTCATAAAATGCTTCAAAGTGTAACCTGAGCGCTTTTCAATACAGCTTTAGGTGTGTAAATGGTTAGAGACTACTCTCCTTATGCTAGAAAGATCAGCTTTTAACTTTTTCTTCAGTTTGTGTCACTTTTTGGTGAATGCTATGGCGCCTATCAAATGCCTCAGACCACTGCCAAAGCCTTGAGGAAAGTCCTCTGACACCTGCCATGAGATCTACTCCCCTGGGAGCATTCTTGGTCAGAAAGCTTTGAAACTTGGGATAATGTTTGACAACTCTTACCCGCATCATGCGAGATGATTGAAATTTGTCAATTCTCAAGTTCAGGGGGGTGACAGGGCAAATGTCAGTATTTCCGGACTTGCGCAGATGACCCAGTTTTAGTGCCCTCAGAATGCTTAGGTAGGCTTGGGAAAAGTGGCTGTAAAATTGTTTTTCTTGGGATATGTTTGGATTTTGGGGGTGCATCTTATAGGCAAGGGTTGTAGCTTCTATATTGTGTTGAAAAAACAGATTTTTAGTGATATTTGTGGTTGCAGTAGGCCTTAGAAGTTAGGTGTTTTGGTGTTGTTTACATGCAGTGAAAGGGGGTGAAAAGGTCTCCCACCTATGTTTTCATGGCGTATAATATAATTCCGCCGTAAATTTTTTCCCTTTTTTGTCGTTAAATTACTCTTCAGAGGTCGGACAACCTTGCCAATGTGAGTTTTTCATGTTCTAAAAGTCAGGTAGGTGATTTTTGACAGCCTCTTTCTCCCATGATTCCCATTGTTAGGAATATGCATAGGAAATATTGAAATTTAGCCTCTAGTTTGCTGGGTACTGTATGCTGTACATGGGTGCCCCCTATGCCTACTTAACAGAACTGCAGAGCAAACCAGTTTACATATCAGCAGCTCCCCCTATTACCATAGTTTGGTACTGCATATTGCATTGAAACCAACTTGGTCCAAGTTTGGTGCAGTTATCAGTATTCCCCTATGTAGGATTCTGGCCATTGGCATTAGAGATTCCTACCTTTCATTGCATTTTCTTTGTGTCATACGTGATAGCCAATTTTACATGTATACCAGGATTCAGGAATCTGGATTCACTGAATCCAACTCCCAAGGTCCTGAAAATGGGACACATCTACATGTACCAATCTGTGATGACAAGATAGGTTAAATTCTTTGCCCTGCTATATAATCTTATTTTCACCTAATTGTACAAAATGTATGTTGATGACCAGCTATACTTACAGGTATTTTAATGAGGAAAGTCCCTGAAAAGCACCTCTTGGAATTTTTCGGATGTCATTATTGTTGAGCAGCCTGAAAGACAGAAAGCAAGAAAACACGATAGTTGTTACTTAATTTCAAATCCATGTACATACAATATCTCGTCTTGTTGCATCTGAACACTAAGGAACCTCATCTCAACTCACAAAAGTCAAAACACAACAAGTCATCATCAGCCACAAAGACTTAATAAGTGACTTCAAACACGTCATTATTAACATTTGTAAGTCAGACATATCACAATCTTATATTGGAATATTCATCCATGATGGTAATTGTCATTATCAAGATTTTACATGCTATTTCTGTACACCAAGTTAAGCTCTTACCAACAAGCTTTCAATCAGTTCCCTGATCAGGACTCCCTCCAGCTTTCAATTTTTTTCCGTCACACTCTGTTGTTGTTGATCCTCCTTTTCAAACGTGTCATTTTACGTGTCGCTTATGAACATAGATTTTGAGCAGTTCTATGTAATGAAGTTCAGATTTTTAGGACGGATGTGTAATTTTCTTTCCTTTCCAACAAGCAAATTTCTGTCCTGGGATAAATATATTGAATATATCTAATGCTAGTTCACCTTTATCGGTAGGGTAACCTTTATCCGTTCTTTTTAAGAACAATGTATTTAGGGATATCATGATCAACTCGACAGATGGTGGTTTCAAACTGCAATATTTTGAGAATATCACAGTTCGAAACTGCCTTCCATCGGCTAGATATCCCTGGATACCCTGTTTAGCAACACAAGTTACACGGATATAGGTTACCCCACGGATAAAGGTGAATTAACGACATAGTCGAAATTCCAAACTCACAGTGTGTTGAGTGACAGCAGACCCTCGAAGGCCCCAGGTGGGATTTCCCTGATCTTGTTAAATCTCAGGTCTCTGCAATACAAGAAAGAAACATTAAGTTTAAACAAACAAACCATTCAATTTAGTGACCTTTATAGGTATACTGTGCAATGTGCTTCATGACATCAAAAAGTAAAATCCACATGTCCCATGATATCTTGACCAAAACATCCAGTTTCTCACAAACAATGAACTTGATATTGTGCACTAACTGATAATTACCTGATTTAGCAAAACAGGGATGACAGTTATTAGGACACAACAATATACCGGTTTCAGAATGACCTGGTACCCCCAAGATATCTTAAGTTACATGCCATAAATACATGTTTGATGCTTGGAATGCTTATAATGAGACAAGCATATACAATGCACACCATATGCATGTACAAAAGTACCCGGTATATGCACTGATGCTTAGTACTGCCACCTTGCAGTAATGCATGTAACTGCAGCTGTATGATGCTCATCAAAACCTGAGCTACATGTACAAATAATAAATGAAAAAGCATCTGTACTTTCCTTATGGAACAAAGAAGTGCTGTGTCATCTGTGACAGGTGCATTATTTTATGATTATAGCAATGATACAACTGTTATCCTACTGTGGCCTAGGGACAAGTAAATGTGCTACAATGTATGGGATAGAATCTGACTTTTCTACAGATATTCCCTCAGTTACTCTAGCTTTCAATTCCAATTCTTTACTTAAAAGTACTTCTGTCAGTGTCCACAGCTTAAGAAAGAAAAACAATGATTATATCTTCATAGGCAGTTCCTGAAACAGCACAGATCCCGACTTTGATCGCAAACCCCAAAGCTACAGGTCTAACTCGCTCTTTGACAATCCTAAGTCCCTTAATGTAACTTCTTCTCTGTTACTCCCTCAAAGTCTTACAAGGCTTATACAAAGGCTTTTCACATCAACTTGTAAAAGGCAAAGCAAGTCGTTGGCTAATGAGGCAATGTTGTGCCATAACGTTTCAGTACAACCTGATCACTTGTTTACCAATGGTGTTTACAATACATGACTACTCAGTCAAGGACTAGTGAATTCGAATATATCAACACTAAGACAAACACACACCAGCAAGAGAAAGGCCAGTAAGAGTCAGTAATAGCTTTGTGGCAAGACTGTAATTGAATATTTACATAACATAGAAAGGCTGAGATGGGCATAAGGCCTCAGGTAATTAGCTGAGGTTTCCACTCAAATTGCCTTTGGTTCGAAGTCTGACATTCAGAAATAAGAATGTACTCTTATTTGAAAGTCACCCAGCTGCTTGGTGAACATACATGCATATGTACGCTTCTAGAGAGGTCCAACTACCTATCTAATGTTACCTACACAGCCTCTTGTCCAACAATTAGGCCCCTACCTTCACTAGTCAGCTATGAGGACATAACCTATTGGGCTACAGTATCAGAATTGGGATTGTTTGACCGTTGGAATATGATGCAGGATGATTAAGTTTAATGCAAAATACAACAAAAAATGCAAAACATAAAAATTATAGTTGATACTGTAAATGCAGAAACTTTTGCAGTGTTTTAATGTTCGCATTTTTCCATGGCAGTAAGAGACTGCAAACTGCTACTGTGAACTTAAAACCACCGCGAAAAGTCCTTTTTCCCGCTACCACGAAATTAAATCCCAGCAAACTTAAATGCATTAACAGTATTGTTAGAGCAATTAAAACTTTCACATTTTTAGCTCAGTGGTTGCAGCTTCTAGTAAAAAAGGTGTCTTCTCAGATTCGAAAATAAAAGGCTTACCAGTTACTGGAAAAACACTTTTATTCTAGTTTATACTTTTCTTGGTACACTCAGTTTTATTGAGTGAATAGTCATATTCAATTTCAAGTTTTCCTCCCTGCCCTGATGTCAGCTTGGCTTTATTTTCAATCTAAAAAATCTGAGGACAAATAAAAAATGGTGCGCCTTTAGTAGGGTAAATGGGAAGTTCCAGATTGATGAGGTTCTGACCAGTTGTAATTAGAGTTGATTACTTTGCCTATATCTTATCTGGATTTACTCTCTGGGATAAGCAGGAGGGGAAGTGAAGCTGACAGGCAGATGGCACACTTGTCAGGTCCTGGTCTGGATCAACATGTCAAGTAGCTCCTCACTATCAACTCAGTCTGGTTTATTGTGTGCGAAAAATCCTTCCAAATCGTATCAACATA
>NC_049983.1:23174741-23179897 GCF_000003815.2 Branchiostoma floridae | reverse complement strand
TTTGCTGGGTACTGTATGCTGTACATGGGTGTCCCCTATGCCTACTTAACAGAACTGCAGAGCAAACCAGTTTACATATCAGCAGCTCCCCCTATTACCATAGTTTGGTACTGCATATTACATTGAAACCAACTTGGTCCAAGTTTGGTGCAGTTATCAGTATTTCCCCTATGTAGGATTCTGGCCATTGGCATCAGAGATTCCTACCTTTCATGGCATTTTCTTTGTGTCATACTTGATAGACCATTTTACATGACTTTGTATACCAGGATTCAGAAATCTGGATTCACTGAATCCAACTCCCAAGGTCCTGAAAATGGGACACATCTACCAATCTGTGATGACAAGATAGGTTAAATTCTTTGCCCTGCTACATAATCTTATTTTCACCTAAATGTACAAAATGTACGTTAATGACCAGCTATACTTACAGGTATTTTAATGAGGAAAGTCCCTGAAAAGCACCTCTTGGAATTTTTCGGATGTCATTATTGTTGAGCAGCCTGAAAGACAGAAAGCAAAAAAACACGATTGTTGTTACTTTATTTCAAATACATACAATATATAATTATAGTTTTATTGCATCTGAACACTCCACATGGGAACCTTACAAATGTATCTCAACTCACAAAACACAAGAAAACATCATCAGCCACAAAGACTTAATAAGTGATTTCAAACACATCATTAATATGAACACTTGTAAGTCAGGCACATTACAATCTCAAATTCTAATGTCCATCTATGATGGTAATTGTCGTCATCAAGATTTTATATGCTATTTCTGTACAACAAGTTATGGTCTTACCAACAAGCTTTCATCAGTTCCCTGATCAGGGCTCTCTCCAGCTTTCAATCTTTTTCCGTCCCACTCATTTTTTTTTTGAGCCCATGTAGTTTATCTTTCTCTTCAAACGTGTCATTTTACGTGTCGCTCTTGAGATAGATTTTAAACAGTTCTATGTCATGAAGTTCAAATTTTTGGGATGGATGTGTAATTCGTTTTTTCCGTTCCAACAAGCAAATTTCTGTCCTGAGACGAATATATTGAAAATATCTAACGGTGTTCACCTTTATCCGTAGGGTAACCCTTATCCGTTCTTTTTAAGAACAATGTATTCAGGGGTATCAAGTCGACAGATGGTGGTTTCAAACGGCAATATTTTGAGAATATCACAGTTTGAAACTACAGTCCATCGGCTTGATATCCCTGGATACCCAATTTAGCAACACAACAGATATAGGTTACCCCATGGATAAAGGTGAACTAACGTTAGACATAGTTTAAATTCCAAACTCACAGTGTGTTGAGTGACAGCAGACCCTCGAAGGCCCCAGGTGGGATTTCCCTGATCTTGTTAAATCTCAGGTCTCTGCAATATAAGAAAGAAACATACCTAGTTTATTTAAACTGCAGTACAAACAAATCATACAATAATTTAAAAGTGTCCTTTACAAATATACTGTGCGATGTGCTTCATGATGTTAAAAAGTAAAATCCACCTGTCCCATGATATTTTGACCAAACCATCGAGTTTCTCACAAACAATGAACTTGATATTGTGTACTAACTGATAATTGGCTGATTTGGCAATAAAAGGGATGACAGTTGGGGCTTAACAATATACCGGTTTCAGAATGACCCAAGATATCTTAAGTTACATGCCATAAATACATGTTTCATGCTTGGAAGCTTGTACAATTCACACCATATCCTAGTACTGCCACCTTGCAGTAATGCACATAACTGCAGCTGTTCTTAAGGACAGAATTTGTATGATTCTTACAAATTGCATATCATCACAAGCTGAGCTACATGTACAACAAATAAGCATCTGTACTTTCCTTAGGGAAAAAAGAAGCATCATGTCATCTGTGACAGGTCCATTATGTTATGATATATTTGTAGCAATAATATAATTACTGTTATCCTACTGTGGCCCTAGGGACAAGTACACAAGTAAATGTGCTACAATGTATGGGATGGACTTTCTACAGACATTCCCTCAGTTACTCTCCTTTCATCTCCTATTCTTTACTTAAATTTCAAAAGCACTTCAGTGTCCACAGCTTAAGACAGTAAAAACAATGATTGCATCTTCAAAGGCAGCTCCTGAAACAGCACAGATCCCGACTTTGATCGCAAACACCAAAAGCTACAGGGTGTAACTCGCTCTTTGACAATCCTAAGTCCCTTAATGTAACTTCTTCTCTGTTGCTCCCTCAAAGTCTTACAAGGCTTATACAAATGCTTTTCACATCAACTTGTAAAAGGCAAAGCAAGTCGTTGGCTAATGAGGCAATGTTGTGCCATAACGTTTCAGTACAACCTGATCACTTGTTTACCAATGGTGTTTACAATACATGACTACTCAGTCAAGGACTAGTGAATTCGAATATATCAACACTATAACAAACACACACCAGCAAGAAAAAGGCCAGTAAGAGTCAGTAATAGCTTTGTGGCAAGACTGTAATTGAATATTTACATAACATAGAAAGACTGACATGGGCATAAGGCCTCAGGTAATTAGCTGAGGTTTCCACTCAATTTGCCTTTGGTTGGAAGTCTGACATTCAGAAATAAGAATGTACTCTTATTTTAAAGTCACCCAGCTGTTTGGTGAACATACGTGCATATGTACGCTTCTAGAGAAGTCCAACTACCATGACTACCTATCTAACGTTACCTACACAGCCTCTTGTCCAACAATTAGGCCCCTACCTTCATTAGTCAGCTATGAGGACATAACCATTGGGCTACAGTATCAGAATTGGGATTGTTTGACCGTTGGAATATGATGCATGATGATTAAGTTTAATGCAAAATACAACAAAAAATGCAAAACATAAAAATTATAGTTGATACTGTAAATGCAGAAACTTTTGCGGTGTTTTAATGTTCGCATTTTTCCATGGCAGTTAGAGACTGCAACGCATGGTGGTACCGTGAACTTAAAACCACCGCGAAAAGTCCTTTTTCCCGCTACCACGAAATTAAATCCCAGCAAACTTAAATGCATTAAACAGCCGCCAGATTAATTTCGGACAAATATTGAACTTTGGACAAACATTTCTAGCCCTTTACAGGTAATACATGCAAAGTTGATACTTTGTGGAAAGCTTCCATTGAAAGGTAATTACTATGTAGAATGCAATTAGTTGTCTCCAGGAACAACGTCAATTCTGCAGAATTCTGCAGAATTCTGCAGAATTCTGGGAACCTGAGCCAGAATTCTGGGAACCTTAGCCAGAATTCTGGGAACCTTAGCCAGAATTCTGGAACCTTAGCCAGAATTCTGCAGAATTCTGGGAACCTTAGCCAGAATTCTGCAGAATTCTGGGAACCTTAGCCAGAATTCTGGGAACCTTAGCCAGAATTCTGGGAACCTTAGCCAGAATTCTGGGAACCTTAGCCAGAATTCTGGGAACCTTAGCCAGAATTCTGGAGAATTCTGAGAATATGAGCCAGAATTCTGGGAAACTGAGCCAGAATTCTGGAAAATTCTGGGAACCTTAATCAGAATTCTGGGATCCTGAGCCAGAATTCTGGGAACCTAAGCTGGATCAGTATATTACTAGCAGCTATTTAGAAAATAGAGAAAATGCAAGTCTAAGGACAGAATTCCATGAACTGTGTCTAGCAGAGCACAGCACAAATTTACAGACTTTATCTTCCCACTGTTTTTACAGTTAAAGCATTATTGTAAGAAATGATTGAAAGATGGAGTGTGACTCTTTTTGAAACCTGTTGAGTCCAATGTCAGGAAAACAAGAAGGACAAGTCAGGAGAGTGGGAAGTGTCCCTACCCCTATATGGGAATATTCATTAAGAACATTATTGTCAAACTAAACATCATCTAGCAAGGTAGTGATGACTAGAACTAGATCACTTTATCAGAAGTATTCAACACACCCTAAGGCTTATATATTGGCATTAATTACAGTCACTGTATCATTGAATACAGGAATAAAATACTTCTCGACTGTGTTTCATCGCATCAGTTCTTGTAACAAGGAACACATTCCCAACTGACATGAGAAATTCTACTGTTACATATTATGAGACAACACACACCTAATGGGGGGTGACCTAAGATGGTACCCATCCTAAGATGGCACAGATTTTTTGCTGATCTTATCATGCGTCATAAAGTACAGCATGTTTGTTGAAATTGACTATGTTAATTACAAACTTTAAGGTAAATTAACCAAGTCCATCCACACAGCTGTTGTATTTGCATTCAAAAATGTAGATATTAAGAATCGCAATTTCACGTTTATTCTTCAGCTGGCACATCATTCTGAGTCTGAATGGGACACAGCACCAAAGACAGGCACTCCAAAATGCTCAATAATGTCCCACAGCAATGATGTTTACATTCACATAGTTTCTTGCACATTTTGCAACAGTTTCTCTACAAGAAATAAGACAATGTGAAGAAATAGCAACTTCTCGTCACATACCTCTGAGTCAAAACACTCAAGTGACATACATGTACACGTATTCCCGTATCAAACATGGTTACTCAGATGGACTGATGAGGCTTTTTCAGGGTTCTGAACTTCTGTTTACAAGTAGTCTCAACCTGCACAATAAAGTCCTGAACTGTGGGTTAAAGAATTACACATAACATCAATGTATATTTACAATGAAAGCTGAGGTTGCAATAGAAAAAAAGAAAATACAACATATACAAATGCACCTCTTGTAGTAAGTTCAATATCGCTTCGACACAATATCTTGAACTACTAAGTCAAAAATAACACTAGTACTAGTTACAACACTAGTACTATTCACAATGTTAAAGTTGACTAATGTATATTTACAATGAAAGCTGAGATTGCAATAGAAAAAAAAGAAAATACAGCGTACACAAACACACTTCTTGTAGTAAGTTCGATATCGCTTCGACATAATATCTTGAACTACTAAGTAACAAATAGCACTTGTACTAGTTACAACAATAGTACTATTCACAACTAATGTTGACTAATGTATATTTACAATGAAAGCTGAGATTGCAATAGAAAAAAAAGAAAACACAACATACGCAAATGCACTTCTTGTAGTTCAATGTCGTTTCGACACAATATCTTGAACTAGTAGTAGTATTACACCTTGAAAAAGTACAGCATGGTAACAAAGCAGACTA
>NC_049983.1:23174481-23174641 GCF_000003815.2 Branchiostoma floridae | reverse complement strand
ACGCTATGTAGAGGTGGACGCTAATACAGGTTTGACTGTATCTCTAAGTGTTGGCTTTTCTCCTGTGCATTTGTACTAAGCATTGCCTTTTCTCCCGTACATTTGTACTAAGCGATGGCTTTTTTTCTGTGTATTTGATAGTTGTTTGTGCAACTAGGCG
>NC_049983.1:23172347-23174381 GCF_000003815.2 Branchiostoma floridae | reverse complement strand
AAGATATAAAAAAAAAATAGAAAGCCGATAAAAACGACTAAAAAAACGTTTAAAAAATAGCCGGAGCCTAACCTCTGCTTGGAGAGTACACAAGACTTGTCAGTCATTTTCAGCTTATGTTGCACTGTCTGTCCTTGGAATTGGGCGGGTAGCTAGAGCCATATTTGGGGCGGCTGCGCCATACTACATTATACTAAATTAAATGTAACCTTGTTTTCCAAAACTTCAATAAAAATGAAAAGATTTCACATATGTTGTGCTAAATTAAATCAAATGTTACCTTGTGCTCCAAAGCTTCAATAAAAATGAAAAGATTTCACTGCATTGCACTGCCTGTCCTACACTATACTAAATTAAATGTATAACCTTGTGCTCCAGAACTTCAATAAAGATAAAAAGATTTCACGTCTCCATCTTCGCAAGTGAAAGCCTCAACACAATAAGGTAAGGTAAGGGAAAGCGGACTGGGGACGAAGCATGCCGTGTTTTTGTCAACTCGAAGTGCAATGCGACTTCGACACGGCGAGCGTGTTTAGCCAAGCACACCCCTACCCGATGAGTGTGTTGGGCTCTTTTCGTTCGTTCGTCCCATAGCCTTTTAATCAGCCGTAGATGCACCATACTACACTATACTAAATTAAATGTAACCTTGTGCGTCAAAACTTCAATAACAATAAAAAGATTCCACGTCTCCATCTTCGCAGCTGAAAGCACACACGGACGCATACACATATTTCGACACATATACGTACTATGCACACAAAACTTGTCACAGTCAATTTTAGCTTATGTTGCACAATCCTTGGAATTGGGCGGGCGGATAGAGCCATGTTTGGGGCGGCTGCACCATACTACACTATACTAAATTAAATGTTACCTTGTTCTCCAAAACTTCTATGAAAATAAAAAGATTTCACATAGATCTATATTGCGCTAAATTAAATCAAATGTTACCTTGTGCTCCAAAGCTTCAATAAAAATGAAAAGATTTCACTGCATTGCACTGTCTGTCCTACACTATACTAAATTAAATGTGTAACCTTGTGCCCCAAAGCTTCAATAAAAATGAAAAGATTTCACGTCTCCATCTTCGAAAGTGAAAGCCTCAACATAATAAGGTAAGGTGAAGTGGTCAGACTGGGGACGAAGAATGGCATGTTTTTGTCAACTCGAAGTGCAGTGCGACTTCGACACGGCGCGCGTGTTTAGCCAAGCGCACCGGGACACCCCTACCCGATAAGTGTGTTGGGTTATTTCACCCACAAATTTTAGAAAAGGTTGGGCTTTTCGTCTCTCTCTGCTTCCAAAAAAGACCCAACCTGTTTAGAAATAGCCAACACTAGTATTAAAGTAGAATATTGTTCATAACTGACCATTGTCACCTGTATATCTACTATGTTTATACCATGTACTTGCAATTAGCCCTCGGCCACGAACTTGCAAATAAACTTCTTCTTCTTCACGTGCAAAGCTTTGACGCCACTTGTGGCTTACGCCCGAAGCTCCCTCAACACTATACACACTCGAAAATACACACACAGCCAATGCAAATGATTGCCAGGTTATAGAATTTATTAGATAAAAACAAACTCATTCAGGTTGTAATATTCATTCTTGATTAATGATACACGTAACGTTGGTTCACTTTTAACCGCGGGGTAACCTATATCCGTTGTGTTGCTAAACGAGGTATCCATGGATATCAAGTCGATGGACGGGAGTTGAAATTGTACTATTTTCAAAATATTGCAGTTTGAAACCACCATCTGTCGACTTGATATCCCTAAATACATTGTTCTTACCCTACGGATAAAGGTAAGGTAGCACTATATGAAAGTCAAAATTTCAGGCATGCTTTGACAGCTCTTGCGCACTCGCGCATCTTTAACATTGGCAACTTAATGATGATCTTTATTTGCGTGTTCCTGCCCATGTGGGCTAACTGCCAGCAATCCCATGATGTGATACTAAAGACTAAGTACTATAACATGTAGCATTACAATTGAATAAACAATACATCTGTAACTATGCTAT
>NC_049983.1:23162303-23172202 GCF_000003815.2 Branchiostoma floridae | reverse complement strand
CTACACTGAGAGCACTGATAAAAGTGTTGCGCATGTCATTGTATAAAGAACACTCTATTATAAAATGGACTTCATTCTCTATACGGTTGGAGTTGAAAAGTTAATAATCGTAATGAGTAAACATTCAAATATCTCTTGTTATTTACGATGAAAGAGGCTATACATCCAGGTAAATGATATTCACTGACAGGTAAAATTCAATATCGACCAGTTCGTGAAATAATTTTTTAATAATGTACATCTAAAGCAGTGGGGGACGAAACACATTTTATTTCCAAATATTCATTCAACCAAACCGAAAGAATCACTCAGCTTAGAGAAGCCACAAAGACTTATCCCAACTTCCCCACATTGACAAACGAACAGAAAGACACTTTTCTCTTGAAATCGCAGAACCCACAAATTTTAGAAAAGGGCTTTTCGTCTCCCTCTGCTTCCAAAAAAAAAGTCAAACCCAACCCGTTTAGAGTTGGCCAACACTAGTATTAGAGTAGAATATTGTTCATAATTGTCACTTGTATATCTACTACGTTTATACCATGTACTTGTAATTAGCCCTCGGGCACGAACTTGCAAATAAACTTCTTCAATTATTGTTTTCAATTCAATTCAATTCAATTCAATTCAATATT
Organism: Branchiostoma floridae; assembly: GCF_000003815.2. Taxonomy (NCBI): domain Eukaryota; kingdom Metazoa; phylum Chordata; class Leptocardii; order Amphioxiformes; family Branchiostomatidae; genus Branchiostoma; species Branchiostoma floridae. Next base: position 23,171,570 of record NC_049983.1, on the reverse strand, counting down.
CAGGGATTACTTCTGGACGTTTCCAGTGACATCCATCACTCTTCACCATCACTAGAGTGAGCTGGCAGAACAAATTCATACTAGAACGTCTAAACTTCATAAAGTGTTGTCTTACCGTAGAAACTATCCAAACTTGGTTTACATATGAGTGGTATTTGCATAAGATTTTATGACTTAGTTACATGGACACGTTTAGTATTTTGTTTAAGTATTTTGTTTGGCTGAATATGACAAAAAGTCTGTCTCAAAAACTGCCAATTGACTTTACAATGCCTTGCAAAGCACACAGCTTTCCTGGAATAATGTTCAAAAGTCAACACCACAACTGATAACGACAAACGAAGGAAATTATTTTCATCTTTGCATTAGATTTTTTATTGAGGTTCTCCATGCACATCTGACACCTGTATGGCGAAACAGGTGTCAGGAGACGCCTTTTCAAAGCCACCATAACGAAATCATTTTTTTGGGGTGGCTTTATTGTTCGGAGTATCCGTCTCCTGGGAGGACTTCCGACCAAGGATGTAAGGGGTTCCTCCTACCCCTGACTCGTGTGATTATATTGTTTTGTTAAAAAGTTAAGTGTTATGTTATCACTTAATGTATAAGTTTCATATCTAATCATCAATTATGTTTTATTTTGATCCCATTTGCTATCATCATTATTCACTGATTTGTAATTACATTATCATTACTATTTTCTGACTTTTCACATCTACCATGTTATTTGTTAACTATGATGGGGGCTCATTGTTTTTCTGTCCCCGGCACGGGTTCTAGTTTGCTCTTTCAGTATGCTTTGTAAGTTGATTTTAAAACGTGTAAATGAATAAAACCAAGTATCAAAATGCCCGGGTACATGTTTTTGAATTTCATGCATCTTTCAAGAGTCAACTTGCGGCCTGGGCCCCCTCCTCCTCTCTCTGATCATGCCCAGTGATCGTGACACTAGCTATTAAGCTAAAGCACTACTGAAAACGGCTGGATTGGTTGGGCTTGAGGGACTTACTTGCGAGTATATCCCGTGTTAAGGCGAAATCTTGAAATATTTTAGGTTTTAAATGTTTTAATAGGGGGACTTATGAAGTCCCAGAAAATTCAAGGATCAGGATACCAAGGGATATGTTTTTGAGCTTCAGGCATCTTTCAAGGATTCACTTTGGCCCACCCTGCCCTGTTTGATCATGACCAGTGATCGTGACACTAGCTGCTGCGCTACTGAAAACGACTGGATTGGATGGGCCTGAGGGAGGGTTCTGGGCCTTCATCTTGCACCAGATTGTGAGAATGATGGTGCCAACAAGGAGAGAAACTCCTAATGCGCCACACACAGAGCCAACGAGCACAGGTATGGACAGAGTGGGAGCTTCGTGGACATAGATAATCAGTGAGGCAAACGTTGAGCCAACAGGACTTGTTGCAATGCAGAGATACAGGCCAGCATCTGCTGCTGCGGTGACATTGGTTATGATGATGGCACCATCCACATCCACAGTCACCCTCCCACCTGACTCAACAGTTGCATTCACTCCAGATGGGAGGGTGACTTTGATGTCTGGCGTGGGGATTCCTGAAGCTTCACAGACCAAATAGAGTGTCTCACCCTCTACTATTGTGTTATTGTCACCCTTCCCAAACCTCACTATTGTTGGCTCTTCACAGATCAGATCTTCAATACGCAGATTTTTAAGCTTTTCTCCGCGTAAGTTTCTGCTGATAGGTCCGTCACATGTGATTTGGTTTTCAAATGAATCAGACCACCAAGGAGTCGACCCACTCATCAGTTGCCTGAAGGGGATCATTCTACAGTCGCACTGCCAGGGGTTGTTGTTGATATCTACATTAGAGATTGATGACAATACTGCCACCATATCTGCGTTAAGGACTTCAAGTCTATTCTGATACAGCCATAAGATGCGCAGATGTTGCGTTGGACTGAATGTTCCAACCTGAATATCACTGATCTCATTACCCCACAGCCTAAGTTCTTCCAAGTTTCCCAGCCCTGCAAACATGTCAGATCTGAGGTTTGTTAACTTGTTATTATACAGCCTCAAGTTTGTCAGTTGTGGTGTTGAATTGAAAGTTCTACCCTGAATATCACTGATCTCATTATAGCTAAGGTAAAGTTCCTGCAAGTTTCCAAGCCCTGTGAACATGTCAGATCTGAGGTTTGTTAACTTGTTATTGTCCAGCTCAAGTGTCTGCAACTTTCCCAGCCCTGTGAACGTGTCAGATCTGAGGTTTGCTAATTTGTTCTCAACCAGTTTCAAGCGGGTCAGTTGTGGTGTTGAATTGAAAGTTCCAGCCTGAATATCACTGATGTCATTACTGTACAGCGTAAGCTCTTCCAAGTTTCCCAGCCCTGTGAACATGCCAGATCTGAGGTTCTGTAACTCGTTCATGTGAAGGTACAAGGTGGTCAGTTGTGGTGTTGAATTGAAAGTTCCAGCCTGAATATAACTGATGTCATTACTGTACAGCCTAAGGTCCTGCAAGTTTCCCAGCCCTGTGAACATGCCAGATCTGAGGTTCTGTAACTCGTTCTTGTGAAGGTACAATATTGTAAGCTGTAGTGTTGAACTGAAAGCTCCAGCCCGAATATCATCAATCTTATTGCCGTCCAATCTAAGATCATGCAAGTTTCCCAGCCCTGCAAAAATTTCGGCATTGATGTTTGTCAAGTTGTTAACCTGCAAGTATAAGGTTAGTAATTTCGGTGTTGCACTGAACGTTCCAGCCTGAATATCATTGATTTCATTACGCTCAAGACGTAGTTCTTGCAAGTTTCCCAGCCCTGTAAACATGTCAGCACTAAGGTTGGATAGGCGGTTCTCAGAAAGACCCAAATATGTCAGATCTGGCAAGTTATAGAATGCGTTTCTATCGATTTTGGCAATACCATTGTCTGCTAGCTCTAGATGTACCAAGCTAACAAACTGTGCACGTGCATGTGACAAAAAAGACCGATCTAATGTTGTGGGCATTATATTTTGCCGAAAATCAAGGTGGGTGATGAATGCTGCCAGGCCTGCTGGCAGGTTTGCCAACAGGTTCTGAGCAACACTGGTGAGGTTCTTGTGCCGGCAGGTAACAGTAGAACCATCTATGTCGCAGTTCGGGTCGGTTGATCCAAACACCTTCAGGATGATCAAAAGGGACAACAGGGACGCTAGCAGCTTTCCACCCATGCTTCCTCTATGTTCTGATGCAGGGAGGTAAACATGTAACTTATGAGTACTATAAATTCTTTTTAGACATTCGAAACAAAAGTTATGTTTCTAAAATAAATGCCTTTATTTTCTGATAGCTGACAGCAGCGTAATATTTAGCTATAGACCTTCCTTGCCAAAAAGTCCTAACAAATTTCAGACAAGAGTTAATCCAGATTGCTTCTCAGCAATCTAACTTGTATCTGTTTTCGCTGTTTTAAAATTATACTTTGAGACTTTATTTGAAAATCCGTTAGTGACGTGCCATATGTCACGGCATTAATCTTCCTGGACTTCATGACAAAACAAAGATGTACATGTACTACTTAGTTGGTAGTAAGTTGGTACCAATATTCAGTACTCTCACCACTAGCATGTCAGGGATGGAAGGGAAGGAAACCACATGTGACCAACTACCGACGTATTGAAGCGGTTAGAGAGACGACAGCAACAACAAGTATATGATAGTACGATGTATACATTGCATTGATCCACATTGTGTTCAGTACCTTCGTATATATGAGATTAACCTTCAATATATGTTTTAAGTCATCAGAATGATGCAATTAGTCAATCACACAATATCTAGCAAGTTGCCACTTGGAAGTCTTGATTTAGGGCATAATATCAGATTTTCACAGAAATCCACAATGTAATCTCCCAAAAGGGGTCACCTTTGCTCAATTCATCTGGATCCTAGATAATAAGCCTTACTTACAAGCAGAAGAGTCCCAGACATACGACAATGGTAAAAACTTACCCTTAGAGAAGTGTCCTGAAGAAATGTCCCGACAGAAACATTCAAGTGCGTCTGCAGAAGAAAAAAGACCTTTTGAGCTCCAATGTCAGCAAGCTCGGTAAAAATATGACTGGCTCCAGGTGTGTTTTACAAGCTTGGTCCCGCTAATCAATTTTTTTTTTCTGACAGGCGATTTTTTTGGGGTTTTATATTCGGTCTTTCTGATTTATTGTCAGGCCACACCAATTTAATTTCTTGGTTCACGGATTTTTCATAAAAAATATGGAGCGAGAGGGCGAAATAAAAATAAAAATTGTAAAATGGTTGGGGTAAAGGTAACGGCTAATCCAAAACATAAAGAAAAAAGTTTTCAGCTTGAAAAAAGTACAAAAACACTATTTTTGTACAGTAACAGCACCTGTACCCTCACTTTAAGGAGCTTATAATATAAAGGCCAATTTGCTATACCAGAAAGTTGGTGAATGGTTTCATTAATGTTGAAAATTTGCTGAGTAGTAATTTTTATTTTTATTTTCCAAAAAATAGGAGCGAGCGAATCCGTGAACCAAGAAATTAAATCGGTGTGGCCTTAGCGTGCCTAAGATAGGTAACCGAATATCACCGTAAAAATTCGAACACGAATTGGCCTGGGCAGCCGTGCGAGCAACACTCCCAGTGCAGAGGAAGTCCCGAGGAGCTTCGAACGGGACGGTCACAAGAATGGCGTTAATATGCCAAAACAGTGGCCCCCAGCTTCACCCCAGTCATACTTCAGTTTAGCTGCTTTGTTTCTTGAAGATTAAGGGTGACATTGTCTATTAAAGATTGCCCATGATAAGAGAATGAGAACTGAATATCAAAATTTAAATTTTGAATGAATTCCTCTGACATTTAATCATACAGCCTGGAATTTTATTCTACAGGGTTATCATGTGACAGGATGTTTAATGAAAATATAAGATATGCATATTGCTAGCTCCTGTGGCGTGTCTACAAAGCTAGTATGGTATGTCATATCAGCAGGAACACTCAGCTGCATGCCTGCAAAGCTGGTGTTTTTTTTAGTGATATGTTTGTGGCGCAAGCTGTAACACAACCCAACTTCGGAGATATTTGGATTTGGTTAAAATAGTAAATTTCTTTAATGCTTGTGATACAGTCAAACCTGTATTAGCGGCCACCTTTTCATACCGGCCACCTGGCCATAGTGGCCACTTTTTGTTGGTCCCTTGGATTCGTAATGATTAAGAAATAGGCTCAGCGGCCACCCGTCGAACGCGGCCACGGCCACACGATTTCCGGTCCCGCAGATACAGAAACACTGCCGATTACGGCCACGAGGACGGCTGATCTACGGTATAGCACACATTCGGCCATACAGCGACCCTTCGTCGGATTTAAAAGCTCTTTATTTTCAAAGAAATTGACTTTCTCCCGACAAACGAGGCCATATAAGGTCAACAGACGACACAGCTATTGTGGAGGTAAATTGTGGTAAAGTTACGTTCTAATACGCTATCGCTGAGGTTAATTTACATTACAAAATATTTAAAATAAATTGTTACGCAGATAAAATGATATGAACGTCAGACTATGGTGGATTTTATTCTTACATCTATTAAGAGATAAGTCTAAAATGACTAGACTTTTCTTGTGAGTACCACATTAGCATAATGGTGGAATCTGAGGTGTGAACGCGAGCGGGAACACTAGGACGGTGAAGTATCAAACTCGGATCCAATCCGATCCAAGGATCAAAGAAATATGACGATCTCTTCAGACAATATCAAGTGTAGAAAATTTAAAACTTTTTATAGCTTTTGTTTTCTTAACGCATATAGTGTAACAATTATTGCATTACATGTAAAGTACTGTATTATGTGAATAAAGATCGATGGTTACTAAAACCATGTGTAACCTATTGCTTGTTGTGAATTAATCAGCATATTCTCTGTAGTGGCCAACTCTCCATAGTGGCAAATTTTGACCAGTCCCTTGAGTGGCCGCTATAGACAGGTTTGACTGTAGTGGTTTAGGGTTCATAGCCCAGCTCGGGCACATTGCGAGAGGCTTCATGTATCATCTCGGAGAGTGCCATAATGCACTGTGCAATTCTGAGGCCAAGTTTCTGTATCGAATCATACCTTATCATAGTACCAAGAAAAAGCTACTGTATAGTTCATATGGCAACTTTGCTTTGTATTGGTACCAATCTTTGTAACATTCCAGAAGCCATGTCTAATCACATTTTACAATTAATCTCATTAACCAAGATTGACAACAACATCATTGTTCTTATATGTACAGCTGTAGTCAACGTGGGGCAACGGTGGCCAGATTGTTTGAGTGAATACATCGATATCTTCCATTGCTATTGGTGTACTAAATTGATTAGCGTTTTGCTTCTAAACTTGAATAGGAATAGACATGCAAACGTCAAATATCCATCGCCACAATGAAAGGATCAACCCTATAAGGTAATTTACAGGTAACTTCGTCGAATCTGAAAATAAACACGAAGCTTAAGCATGGTGCTTTTTTCTTTAGCAAGCAGTACAATTTGACTTCGCTACGGCTCGCGTTTGTTAAAAATCCATAAGGGACGTGCCCTAGGGCACGCCATTCATCTTCCTGGACTTCATGACAAAACAAAGATGTACACGTACTGCTTAGTTGGTACCAATATTCAGTACTCTCACCACTAGCATGTCATAGTACACATTGTATTGATCTACATTGTGTTCAGTTCCTTCGTATATGAGATGACCTTACACATAAAATTATGTTTTCAGTCATCAGAATGATGTGATTAGTCAAGAACACAATATCTAGCAAGTTGCTACTTGGAAGTCTTTTTTTTTTTTTTTTTTTTTTTCCGGATTCCGTGTTCGTCACGGCACTTTATTACATGTCACAGAAAGCTGTACAATGTGTAGCTTATATCATATTTCTAAGAATACATTCTGATTTGAAAATTTTCACAATGATTTCTGCATCTTGACATAGTGAATTCGGGGATGACACTGTAGACTTATATTTTACAATGGATAGTTTCGCAACTAGCAGCAGTTCATTGATGTACCGAAACTTGTTTAACATATGAGGGTTGTATCCAAACATAATGTCATGTACAGTGAGAGATATGGAATAACTAAACAAACTTTCCACATAATCCCATAATGGTTTAACAATTTTACAGTCAAAGAAAAAATGCTCTATATATTCTATAATATCGCAAAAAATACACTTATTATTTTCTACAATTCTCATCTTATGCAACAGTATTTTGGTCGGATAAATATTATGCAAGATCTTCCATTGCAAACTAATAAGTTTGGGTTCTTTAGTGGTCAAGAAGGGAGATTTCCATAGTACATGCCAAGAAATGGAACGAAAATCGTACATAGGAAATCGTTTCTCCCAGAAATTCTGTGAGACTGGGACTGCTTGGTATTGCATGATACAGAAATTCTTAAAGAAGATAGAGTCTAGTAAGCGGATGTCTTTACCACAGAGTTTGATACTAGGAGATTCTTCGTTGTCTAATCGAGAAACACCTTTCCATTGTTTGGGAATTGAATTGATTAAAGCATGATACTGTAGTAATACATGTGCATCATTACCAACAATAGCTTTTACATCATCAAAAGATATAAAGTTACCCTGATCATCCACAATATCATTTACATAAAGAATATGTCGTCTAATCCATTTCTTAAAATAAAGCATGTTGCCCTTGTAACTTATACAAGCATTGTTCCATAACAATTGCCAATTTACTTGATTTACCTCAATATCATTGACATTCTGTACAGGTTTCATTTCATACCAAGTAAGTATGAGTTTACGGTAATAGAGAGGTAAGGGCAACAGTGAATCTTTAGATGACACATGGACTGCCGAGCAGTTATGTCTCAATATACAAAGATCAGGTCCTAACTTCTTAAAATAATACAGTTGTATCTTCTTCCATGTAGGAGTAGGAGTTTCACTACCGGATAACAATTTTTTTATCGATCGTAATAAACAACATTTGTGCATTATTCTTATATCTATCATTTTCAATCCTCCCTTTGAATAGTCTTGAACCATCACATTACGCTTTACTCTATCTCTTTTCCAGATAAATCTGTAAAACATCAAATTAACATCCTTTAAGAAGCTATCCGGTGGTATAAGTGCACCAAAACTGTAAGACAGTTGTGAAGCTACAAGGTTTTTGAGCACTGTTATTTTTCCTATAAGACTAAGGTTGCGTGAAGCCCAAGATGATAAAATGTTTTTCATCTTACAGTATTTTTTGCTCCAATTTACTTCTACTTCAGAGGCACAACATGCAGATGAGAAAACAATCCCTAAGCATTTTGCTGTGGTGCACCATTTTAGCCCACTAGCTTGTTCAGAGCAGTGTCTCCAAGGGCCTAGCCACATGGCTACTGTTTTTTCTTTATTCAAAACTAGACCAGAAAAAACGGAAAAATGTCTAATAATATCTAAACTTCTATCAATAGAAATTTTGTCACCAAGTATCAGTTCAGTATCATCTGCATATTGAAAAATTCGAGATTCAACATCGGAGTCGCCAAGCCCAGATAATGTAATACCTTTGATTTCGGAAGACTGGCGGACTTTAAGAGCAAAGAGCTCTGTGGCTAGAATAAACAGAAGAGAAGACAAGGGACATCCTTGACGTACACCTCTTCCCAGATCAAACCATTCAGAGATATGACCACAATGATTGATACAACTACGGGCATTATTAGTGTATACCTTTACCCACTGAACAAAATCTGAACCGAAATTGAACTTTTCAAGAACTTTTATAATGAGGTCTTTGGAAATAGTATCAAAGGCTTTGCTGTAATCTAAGAAGAGAATGGCACCTGGAACATTGGAATCTCTAGTAAAGCAAATTATGTCATCTATGGCTCGTATGTTATTCAAAATACTACGTCCCTTGATATATCCAACTTGGTCTGGTCCAACAATGTGAGAGATAATGTTCTGTAATCTACTTGCTAATATCTTTGCACCTATTTTGTAGTCCGTATTTGTGATTGAGATAGGTCGCCAGTTAGACAGCTGGTCTCTACTTAAATCTTGGTGTTCACCCCCTTTAAAGAGTAAGGATATAACCCCTTTACGTTGAGTGGAAGAAAGCTGGTTCTTCGTGTAGCCCTCATTTAGTGAGTTCAAAACCATAGATCCTATTCTGCTCCAAAAGACTTTATAAAAGTCAGTAGTAAGGCCATCTAGGCCGGGACTGCAATTTGTCATGTTACGTAGAGCAGATGTACATTCCGTCATAGTAAACAA
>NC_049983.1:23161096-23161960 GCF_000003815.2 Branchiostoma floridae | reverse complement strand
TGCTGTAAAGTTAATTTCTTGATCGGAAAGCTAATTGTTTTTCCAGCCGTTCTAATTTTTCATCAATTATGTTGTGTTTGGATCGTTTTTCAAGAGCCTTTTGTTTCCCGTAACTAATTGAGAAAGTTTTTATCTTACTCTTACAGATGTCCCATATTAACTGTTTATCTTCGATCACAGAGTCACTAAGGCCTTCTTGGATGTTTCCTATGATTTCATTAACACGATCAACAAACACCTTATCTTTTAGAAATGAATTATTGAATTTCCAATATGAAGGTCATTTGTCAAACTGTGTTACAGACATATCCAATACAACAGCTCTATGATCACTGCAGGGGAAAGAGATGATTTCACATGCAGTAGTTTTATCAAACAAAAAGTCATTAATCAGGAGATAATCTAGTCTCCTGGCTGTAAAAGGGTTTCTCTTAGACCATGTGTAATCCTTGTCTTCACTATGGAAGACTCTCCAGACGTCAAGTAGTTCAAGGTTGTCTGTCAAATTATTAAAACATTTAACCTCTGCTTTATCATGCTCTTTCCCTGCTACATTGTCGAGATCACGATTGAGTACTGTATTGAAATCACCAGCTAACATAAAATATTCACCGTCACAACAATGTTCTTGCAGTTGAGTTAGAACCTGTTTGTAGAACAGTTTCTTACTCACTACATTGTTAGGAGCATATACATTGAAACAAACAAATTTCTCACCATGGTGTATAAATTTCACATCGATTGAACGATCAGAAAGATTTATAAATTCAACATTATTACAGTCAAAATTCTCAGCTATTAAATATAATTTGTCCTTTACTGTGTGAGGTGCAAGGGTGAGCGTAAAGTTTTCCACCCCAGGGG
>NC_049983.1:23147734-23160996 GCF_000003815.2 Branchiostoma floridae | reverse complement strand
TATATATAATAGGTGTGGAGAGTTGGCTATGCTTTCTGACCCTTGCAATGGAGCCTGCTATGGAGGTTAGTTCTATGTCACTGCAGCAGAACTTCTTGTTTTGGTGTGTCTGGTTGCTCTGGTCAGTGGTTAAAGGGGCATTCCACTCCAGAAGAGAGTGTTATTTTCCAATAGATAATGTATCAATGAATATATGATCAGCCGACCTTTTACGGAATTCCACTTGTGGCGAATTACGCAACGTGTGTTTGTAAAACAATATGACACTCACTAAACCCATGCAGACCCTACCCATGTATTCCCTATACGTGTAGACACTTCCTTTATCGTGAATATTTTCGGCAAAAATGAGGGGCTCACCAAGAAGGTTAATTGTTCACAAGATATCAAAGAACACATGTCTAGACGTGTTTTTCTTAGCGCCCTGAAATTAGCTTTGTATCCTAACTTAAGTCAGGCTCATTGTATTCAGCCATAGGCTGAGATTGATTTAATTTAATAAGAGGGTACATGGGGAGTTTTGTAGAAGACTGAATCCTTTTTGATGCGCTTGGGGCTAATGGGTTCTTTGTCGTATCATGGTACATAGCATACATTTGTCACTTCTACAATTAATATCTATCGGAAAATAACAGTCCCGTCTGGAGTGGAATGCCCCTTTAAGTGGCTGGCTGCTTTTAGCCGGGTACAGAATGCTGGTCTTGATTCTATGGTGCCTTACTTTGTAGCTGCAGGCTATATAATAGTTGTACAAGTTGAGCTGACTGAATATTACATTTCTGATGTTTTGTTCTATTCCTTCACCACCAGGCGTTTCTTCATCCACCGTAGCTACGGAGGCTGTGCGAATGACCGGGGATGGCTGATCGTCCTTGATCCTGGAGCTGAGTGTCCTTGGGAGAAAAGGGTGAAGAGCAGGGGAAACAACCAAATCCTGTTCTCCAGGAAGGCCGACAGCGTTCAGTACGAGCGAGGTATTTTCAAGCATTCAGTTTCATACGTGGCAGCACCATCATCATCATCATTAGTAGTAGTAGTAGGAGTAGTAGTAGTAGTAGTAGTAGTAGCAGTAGTAGTAGTAGTAGTAGTAGTAGTAGTAGTAGTAGTAGTAGTAGTAGTAGTAGAAGTAGTAGTAGTAGTAGTAGAAGTAGTAGTAGTAGTAGTAGTATAGTACATGTAGTAAACGGGATGACTTAAGCTAAAGGAATAAAAGCTTCGGTAACCCAAAGACCGAATTAACCGATCCTGAAGCCCAGCCCATTGTCTTTATTCAACCTTCACCGGCCGGCCTCTCTGGAGGCATTGGCGTAAGTTGTTGGGGGTGGGTGGGGGTCGATTCGCGATTGTTAACCCGGAATACGCCTGGAAAGTAAAAATGCCGGGAAAGGAATATGATATCCCGGGAAGCTTGTTTTGACCCCGCTTCGTCAGGCCGGGCTATCCTTGGCCGATCTCTCAGCTTATGTTTGTCTCATTTTGATACACTTCAGCTTTTCTTCTTTTTTTTTTTGCAGACTGGGGAAATGTTGGGCAGGCGGACGCCCTGGCGATCTACATCCAGTCCTGTTCAGGCTATTGAAAGCCTCGTACGCAAAGTGAACAACATGCATAAGGTGGGTTCACACGTGCGTATGTGTTCAAGACCGTATGAGATCCGTATGGAGTTCTCGGCCTCTACTTGGCTCCACAGGTGACAGTAAAAACTGTAGAAATGGCACAAATAAAGATGCTTAACATGCCAAAGGACTTAGCTGGCCGGGAAGTATGGTTTGCGACCCAGCTAACGCGTCCCGGTCAGCTAACGCGTCGGGCTTCTTACCTGTCTATATGTGTTCTATTATTTTTCCAGCAACCTGTGGAGCCTGGTAGAGGCTAAGACTTCCATGCGGACCTCAAACGGACTTCAATATATACATATACGCACGTGTGAACCCACCTAGGGCTGTAATAGTGCTTAACTGTGGACTCCAAGCGCTTTAAAAAAGCTGACATTGAAAAAAAAAATTTCTGAAAGAAAAGTCTTCGGATATATCTTCTTCCTGTGTTTTGGTTAAAACAAAGAACAGTGGTAACGTTACAACCCTTATAGGGTTGCTCAACTTTGGGGATTTTTTTCGATGATTAATTTTTTTTCTTTCAGTGTCTTTATTTGTTGGACGTTAGAAATGGGGATACGTAGTGAATGACTAAATAGCATATAAGCTGCTACAGTTGGCCATTGCGATATTTACTCTATTATTATACTAGACCTGGAACTTAGTAAATAGAACAATAGAACCGATCAACGGAGCATACTTGTGTGCCACATGCACGTCAAAGACAACAATATTAGCATTTGCTACTATGAAAGATCATCTGCGATGCAAGAATACTAATTTGAAGATCTCTGCAATAAGGGTGCAAGTTGTTTAGGGCTGCGATAAAAAGGATACTGCTATCAAGCAGTTTGCAGTTTATAAAGGGGTGTTTTATCACATAATGCATACTCACTAACTCACCCAGTTCCACAGCGAGTAGCAGTAGGAGAAGTCTGTCCACAAAGGGTCTCCACCAATGGCAGTCATCAGCCGATCTGGTACACTACATATCCTCACCTCACCTCACCTCACCTCACCTATACCTTGACCTCTGTATGGGTCGTTGGGGCACCATGACTCCATCCACTATTCTTCTCCACCTGTCTCCGTCCCCTGCCGCTCTTATGGCTTCTGCTAAACTCAACCCGGTCCTTTCTTTTATGTTGTCTTCCCATCGTTTCTTCTGTCTTCTTCTCTTCCGGCTTTCTGGGACTGCCCCTTGTATGGTTTTTGCTAGCCCAGACGTCCTTGCAGCATGATCATTAATAAATGCTTATATAGTACATATACTATATACTCGTAATAAGTATGCAACTCCACCTGTATGGGGAATTAAACCCAACTGACATTGCTCCCACTTTGTAGCAGTTCCTCTAAATGTCAATCATCATCATTATTGGTCCTTCCTATTACGAAGTGAAGCTAGCAAAGTTTATTCTCTAGAATTGCTTGTCAATCGTTGCTGAGAGAACTTCATGTCCTTCTAAATTAGCATGACATGAACTTCTAATGTCAATAATGGCAAAGAAAATTAGAGTCTTGCTCCATAAATTGAATGTAACTGTAGTATCTCCTTGACAAAGTAATGCATGTGTCCAGTGCTGAAGTAGCTTGAAAATCTTAGAGGGGTCAACGCTTATAAGGGAAATAAAATGCAGTTGTACCTGTTTTGTACTGATCATAACGAAAAACAAGATTTCGATCCTCTGACAATACCTTTAAGCTGGATATTTCAACACTCAATGACAGGAGTCGGAGTTATAATCATGATGATGATTGCTGACAAGCAACTTTTGAAGCAAGTTCAATGCGACATCTGATACGATCTTGCCTCCACTGTGTTTAATCTGCCCTTGACGTTGTATCAATAAAACTAGTTCAACTGCAAAACTATGATGCTTCGATGTTTCATTATAATATTACATTAAAAGTGCGGTCTGTTTTACATGGAACCGGAATACGATGTTGACATCATGTAGATTTGACAATTCATCAACGTTACTTGATGAATTGTTTTGATACAATGTTATACGTAACAGGAGTTGAAGAAGTAACAGGACAATGCCATTTCAGGTAGTTTGATTTTATAATGTAGAAAGATAGAATGAGATAAATTATAAGAGCTTTTATAAGGTAGAATACCATAAGAGTTCAATCGGTAACAGGACATTACAATACGATTTCAAACAGTTTCATTTTATGAATACACACACACACTGTAATCTTAAAATATGTTCAAGTGAAAAAGAAATCCTTTTTTCACTCTCTACTTCTACCGGGGCAAATTTGTGGCTTCGGAGCCCGGCCGGGGCTACATCCCTGACGGTCACCGGTGCAATTGATACTGTAGAAATTAAGAGGGGCGAGTAAGAACAGAAAGAAAGAAACATACATACCAACACCCGGGATCGAACCCGGGGCGGCGGATAACAAATCGTGACCGCTATCGCTGTCGCCACAAAAGCTCCAGAGCCCGTTGGCAAGGACGGTAGGCGGTATTTGAACACCACTGTTACACTACTCCCCTTTTCTTTTCAAGATTCGTCCTCGAATCTCCGAGATCGATATCCCTGTGTGGCACATCTTAACCTGTTACTCACAGTGTAGCACATCCGCTAGTCTGTTACTCACAGGGCCGGCGTGGGACGAGTAAGAACAGAAAGAAACAAACATGCCAACACCCGAGATCGAATCCGGAGCGGCGGATAAAAAACGTGACCGCTATCGCTGTCGCCACAAAAGCTCTAGAGCCCTTTGGCAAGGACGGTAGGCGGTATTTGAACACCACTGTTACAATACCTAGGCCTAATGCTTTGGAATTAGGGCCCCTGCCGGGCAGTTAACGGGCTGTTTTGTCAGTTTCGGGCGTGTCCCCTACGTGTCCCCATGGGGTACCCTGTCACTACCGGGATATTTTCTCGCGCAACGGACGTTCAGCGCTGCCTGGCAAAAGAGACCGTGTACGTACAGGGTGCGTCGAATGTGGGTATATTTGTAGTAATGTTGTTAGTAATGTTGCCGCAAAACAATAGGAATGTCAAAGTTCTAAAACTGCTACTGATTCTCATCCTGTAAGGTTCCGGTTCGGAATTATATTTGACCATATACTTAGGGTTATTATGTTAACCTTTACGGAAGGTGAAGCTCCGGAACTTCCTGGTTTGATATCTCGAGTTCTGGACATGTTTAGGCTATAAGTTATTAGTGGTAGACAGCTCTTGATGCCGAGTGGCCCCTTATAATTAGCGGCTTGTTTTGGAACTGCAGGGTAGGTTAAGTGTCAGACTTTGAAATGGTATAACTCAAGAAGGGGTTGACCGATTGTCATAATTTTTGGTATGTAGATAACTTGAGTGATGCTTCATATAATTACATATTATTTATGCAATTTGGAATATAATTTGCATAATTAACTAGGAAATCGTCTAAACACGCTCTATTCCATTATCATTACCATTGCAACATGTGACATTTGTAAGTGAGAAAGAGAAGAATATTGAGAAAGAGAAGAATATTGGTAGATATATATTATGCAAAATAAAGACCTAATTTGCATAATAATGGAAAAAGGCTATAATGTCGTTGTAGTAAATGACGGGAACTTCATACTTGTAGCATTTGGAAGTTATGTACAGGTGAACATCGTTGGACATTAATTATGCAAATGAGGTCATAATTTGCATTAATTATCAGAAAATGTGATTAAAGCCTTCTTTCATAACATAGATTTTTACGTTTGTTGTTGGTGAAGGAGATGATCAGTTAATATAATTTATGCAAATGAGGACCTTATTTGCATAATTAATGGCAAACAGAACTAATGCAACAGTTGTAAAGGGTAGAATCATTTGGCGAAGGTATGGGGTTTATCATACTCTAGTTTACTATATGAAAGAAATTGGAATAAAATGTGTGGGTCACAACACCAGCAATCGCTGTCTGTGTGTATTGTATTGTCTACAATCTAAGTAAATTCGAAGTCAATTAAGACAGGGTATCAACATTACGTTTAGTAATATGTTTATTCTTGCGTGAAAATTACGCCGCCCAGCGGTACCTTACAAGAAGGCAAACGGCAAACACACAGGCCATCTTGTATGATCTGCATTCCACGACAGATACTTTGATTCATGCTTCACATATACCATATACCACAATCTCACCATCTACTGACTTTTAAGGACGTCCACTGGAAAGTAATGAACACAATGAAATTTGTTGGATTTTGATAAAAGACTTCAAACTATATGCCTACCACCCTCCTTTCAAATTTGAGTTGCGCAAATTATACTTCTGGGTGAAGCTAGGAACCTGCTAATCGCCCCCGTAACTTAATTAAGTAAAAGTATTCACAAATAAGAGATGATATAGAACCTCTCCAACTTTATATGGATATTATATGTTGCTTCGAGTATATGGATGGCGTCAACGCGCGCATCAATTCGTTTCCCGAAATAAAGGTTTCGAGCATACGGTAAATCGAACAAAACAGCTGCAAAATGCGCAAACATATGATATAGATTGCATACAATAGTGTCAAAATCAAAGTTAGAAAATTAACAAAATTATGAAAAATAACAAAATTATGAATCGTTGTTCGTAATACCATACTTTACATCTTTCCTGACCACTTAGCTTTCCTTATGAATGAAGGGTTTTTTCCAGCTAACTTTTTTCTTCGCAACATAAGATTGTCCTTACTAAACTAAAATACACTTTAATTTATACAAGCATTATTCTTCATTATTCTGAACGCCAACTCCTAACGCCTCCAAGAATCAGATAACAATCACTTTAGAATATCCTCGTCAAAAGTTCATATTCACAAAATACAATTGTGCAATAAAAGTCATCCATTTGGTGCAACGTCAGAATGGCAGCAATGACAAAAACAACTTGATTTGTTACTTACGTGATAGAAACTTAGTCAAGGTCATATTAGAATAATTAAGTTAACTTCTATTCAACTACAAAATTTAGTCAATGTCATATTCACAAAACAAGATGGCGGACTCAGTTTCCGGATTCGCAGAGGATGGCATCCATATAATCGAATCAGCATGGCCTTACATGCAAAAATAACTTACTTTCATCTGCTTACATTAAAAATACAATCCACTAAACGTTTAAAAAAGGATTTATGTGTTGTTGATGTATTGCTGAACTTTTCCTTTGTTTCTACATTCTACAACAAGTTGCAGTATTTTTTTCTGCATGGATCAGAGCTTAAAAACCGTAACCGTAATTTCTCACACAAAGAAAAAGCATTGGACTTACGCAAATTTTCAGCTCACCAAGTCCAGTCTTTGTAAAGTGCAGCATGCAGCACGTGACGTTAAAGAAGCAGTTGATTGCTCATTTTTTGACAAGAAATGGACTTGGACCGTACAAAATGTCATTTTTGGGGTCAGAAAATTTAACTCTGACCTGGAATGGCCCTTTTGAACACAGATGAACTTTCAGATAACGTTTCAGTACATGCTCTTTATGAGAAGTCTTTTTTCAAATACATGTACACCTCAGAGGAACTATAGAGCTTAGTAGATGAAGCTGCTTCGCCGTTGTCTTTCCCATAGATTATCTGGGAAGTGCCTTGTACTGATTTATTAATCTTATACACTGGCTGAACAGCAGTGGGTGCTTCTTTCTTATTCTCGTCGTCATAGTTGAATTTAGAAGAAGCATATTTTGTTTTCTTATCTCTACCATCAAACTGCGGAACGTCCATTTCATCTTTAATATCATCAGACATTATTTCTTCATCGCCATGCATGTCAATCTGTGGTAAACCACATGAGTCAGGAGATATTGCTTCCCCTCCGTCTTCAAGCGTAGCCACATCTTTCATTGTTGCCAAATAAGCAGATACTATTTGGTCATCATCATCATCAAAAGTATACGTGTGCTGCATATTAACTGAATGAAAAGATACTGCTTCTTCATTAGTATTCTCGTATACTTCATCATCAGTATCATTTTCATACACATTTATGTCTGGCTTAGATACGGAATCAGTTGTTACTGTTTCATTGTCATTTTCATGCACGTTTGTGTCAGGCCCAGATATGGAATTAGCCTCCGAAACTTCATTGTCATTTTCATACACGTTTGTGTCATGCCAAGCTATGGAATTAGCCGCCAAAATGTCATTGTCATGTTCATACACGTTTGTGTCAGGCCCAGAAATGGAATTAGCCGCCAAAACGTCATGACCATGTTCATACACGTTTGTGTCAGGCCCAGATATGGAACAAGCCGCCGAAACTTCATTATCATTTTCATACACGTTTGTGTCAGGACCAGATATGGAAGTAGCCGCCGAAACGTCATTGTCATTTTCATACACTTTTGTGTCTGGCTCAGATTCAAAACCAACTGGTACTGCTTCATCGTCATTTTCATACACGTTTGTATTAAACACAGAAACACAGTCAGCTGTCACAGTTTCACCATCATTTTCATACACGTTTGTGAGTAACACAAATGTAGAATCAGCTTTCAAAACTCCATTGTCATTTTCATACACATTTGTGTGTTGCTCAGATACGGTATCCGCTGTTATTACTTTATTATCGTTTTCATACACGTTTGTGTGAAGCCCAGATAGAGCACCAGTTTGTGCTTTTCCTTGGACCACAGACATACTAGGGATTTTCAATTTGGCCGCACCCGTTCCAAGAGTACCTGGAAGCCTAGGTGCCCCTCCGTCTACATCATAGATGCCAGTGTGTACAGCTACCATATTGTCAAAAGTGGCAGCGCTTACTGGTACCAGAGGCGGTTTTTTGATACGTTGCTTGTATAAAACTGCATTCGCAGCACAAAATATCACCAGGACCGATGAAACACCAATGGGAACATATAAAGAGAAGGGAGTCCGGTTATCATTTCTCTTTGACGTGACATGTGTAACGGGTATTGAGATGTGTGCTGATGTCAGCATTTGAAAGTCAGTGGTTAGTATACGTGTAGCTGACGTGGAGCCAACAGGACTTGCTGCAATACAGATGTACAGACCAGAATCTACTGCAGTGACATTGGTTATGGTGATGGTACCATTCACATCCACAGTCACCCTCCCACCTGACTCAACAGTTACATTCCGTTCAGATGGGAGGGTGACTGTGATGTCTGGTGTGGGGATCCCGGAAACTTCACACCTTAGAACGAGTGTCTCCCCCTTTACCGATGTACTGTTCCCACCTACCACTTCAAACCTCACAATTCTAGCTTCTTCACAGATCAGATCTTCAGGGTTTATATCTTTAAGCTTTCGCCCAGAAAACCTGCTGGGCTCATTACATGTGATTTGATCGTCAAACAGTGACCCAATCATGTTCTGCCTGAAGGGAACCATCCTACAGTCACACTGCCAGGGGTTATTCTCAAGGTTTATAGTTGAGATCAGCACCAGGTCATCATATCCTGACAGCAGCTTAATTTTATTCTTATTTAGCCACAGTGTCTTTAGTTGGGGTAGGTTTGAAAACATGCCGGTCTGAATGTTACTTATGTGATTGAAGCTCAGGTTCAAACGGTCAAGGTGTGTTAGATTTACAAATGAACCAGGCGGAATGATATTTATCTGGTTAGAAGACAGGTCCAACAGCGAAAGCTGTGGTAGATTTGAAAAAGTCCCAGGTTGAATGTTATTTATCTGGTTGGAGGACAGATCCAACGTTTTAAGATTGGGCAGATTTGAAAATGACCCAGGTTGAATGTTATTAATCTTGTTAGAGGGCAGGTGCAACATGCTAATCTGTGGTAGATTTGAAAATGACCCAGGATGGATCTTTTTTATCTGGTTGGAGGACAGGAACAATTGCAACGTGTAAAGCTGTGTTAGATTTGGAAGTGACCCCAAAGCATCTTGGATGTCATATATCTTGTTAGAGGACAGGCACAACGTGCGAAGCTGTGGCAGATTTAAAAGCGACCCAGGTTGAAAGAAACTTATCTTGTTAGAGGACAGTACCAACGAACTTAACCATGGTAGATTAGAAAATGACCCAGGTTGAATGTTAGATATCTGGTTGGAGTACAGGTCCAAAAAGCTAAGCTGTGGTAGATTAGAAAATGACCCAGGTTGAATGCAAGTTATCTGGTTGAAGTACAGGTCCAGCCGGTAAAGCTTGGGTAGATTTGAAAATGTACCAATTATTATCCTTGTTAGATTGTTTCTACTTAAGTCAATGTATATTATGTTTGTGTACCTGGAGAAGTCAGACTGATTCAAGGATACAATTGCGTTCCTATTTAAGTAAAGATTAATGACGCTTATGGGGAGATCTTGAGGAACACTTCTGAGGTCTTTGTCAAGACAGTAACAGGATGATAGATAGCTACATGTATCACACGGTGAGACCGGTCCACTTTCCTTCAGGATCATCAGCAGAAGAATGAGATGTATCTCCAGTCTGCTAGACATGTTCTGTATGAGGAAAGAAAAATATCGTGTAGATAATCTTGCTTTTGCAAGCGCCTATTGTCTAATATGCTTTGTCACAGTCAACGGACTAAATCCCACAGTCTAGGCTGCAGTCCTGGGCCCTATTTACCTGCAGGTCCTGTGTGCAGCCAGTTGCCTTCACATATTAGTCTTATTGCAACAATCACACCGCATCGGCATAATTGTTCCCAAAAGTGTTTGAGATTTGGTTTTTACATTGTCATTGTCAGCAGAGTGGTAAATAAGCAACGTACAATATACACCAAGAAACAAAATAACATAAAAATTCTGCAACAAGAAATTTCACAAGGTGTTGCATTCAACATATGACGGTAAACTACGAGCTCCATACTTGGCATGTTTAGGTGATGCATGTTTTTATACAGAGGACTGGGAGTACTTTGCAAATGACCGATCCAGAGGGAAACGAATAATGACCATAAAAATCAGAAAGAGCTAGGCTGATGCACAGTGGAAAAGAAATGCGGATTCACAGAAAAGAACTTTGCAGCTAACGACGGACTCGAATGAAATTACATATATATATATACATATGTGTGTGTGTGTGTGTGTGTGTGTGTATGTGTGTGTGTACATATATAGAGACTGTCGGTCTCAAATAGGTTTAATGTGAATCAGGATTTTAGCATGATAGATATTGGCCATACATATTTTTAGGAAAGGTAATGTATCTTATGATGTAATGTAGCCGATGAGACAAGCCAGTTACTATTTAATATCAAACGGATTGATATTCTGTGCATTACATGTCATCAAGCTGACTGCAAATTTAGTGACAACCCTCGTGCTTGTGTGCAGAATAGTCATACGTGTACAAAACTTAAGTCCGTCCAACAACAGTAACATTAGAGTAGAGTTCCATGATGTAGCCGATGAAAAAGGTAATTAATTCCCCACTCTTCATCCTACAAGGAGACTATATTCTATTTATTCAACTATATATTTTACTTCAAAGGAATTGATAATCTTACATTTTATTGTCTGGAAATTTGCTGGCAACGATGGGACCCGTTTGCAAGATACTCGTATGCGTAAAAGAACATGTAAAGTTCGTCCAACAGCAATAACAAGAAAAATCAATATGTTCTAGTCAGTGTTAAAATTCAGTCTTTCTTACTTTCCCATTAGAGTTAAAATTCGAAGTAATTGAAAGTTATAGGCTAACCTGATGTAAGGAATTCTCCTCTTTTAAATAGGTCTGGCTGCCGCTCGCCGGAGACGTAAAAAGGGCCGGATCTGTTACGTCTGATTATCGGTTCAAAACTAACTCCACTTGAAGCGTTAAAGAAGGACAATCCGGAGTCTGGTAACGTTATATGATCAACTACTATCTGACACAGGCGTACACGACACACCGTCTGTTCACCACTGACTGCTCTCTCACTTTTGCACGGGGATGTGTAGCGTATACTCAAGGTATGAACCGCGCCTGGTCTATCTAGACTAGTTAACAGTGCAGGTAAAGCCACATGTTGCACGTCAATGGATGATAGAATCCGGCCTAAGTCCCTTAAAGCTTCAAGCCCCATGTCCTTTATTGTACAACATTTTGATCTATACCTTATAGCTAAGACAAACCCGAAGTGAAAGAAATGTTTCCATCCAGTTCAGAAGGTAGACAAATTAAGATATTATTCGGCTTACAGCCGACTGTGCCTTATTAACGCCCACATACTGACTGAAGCTTTTTGTCACATAAAGGCATATTGTGACTCTTGTTTGATAATGAAACAGTATGAATCACCGGCTGTACATCAATGGTTGATCAAATCCGGCTTAAAACGGTTGAAGATCAACATTTCAGGTCCTTTCTTTTACATTGTGATGTGTACCTTTCAGCTAAGACAAATTCAAAATGAAATTATGCTTTAATCTTTACGCTTTCATTTCGCTCAGTAGGTAGACAAAATTGAACTTTTCGGCGGATGTGTCCACACCTACGCACTGGCTTTGGAGGTTTTGTACACAGGCACGTTGTGACTCATGATAGATACTGAAACAGTTAATAACTGTGTATGCGCTGTGTTTTTGTATAAGAGTCACTCTGAGACTATGAACATTTCTCTGACATTACTACAGAAAAACTAGGCAAACCTGCACCGGTAAGCCAGAACCAATTTGTTACCAACAACGATCAAAGTCTTGAGGTCTTATCAAGTTTTCCTTTCATATAGAAACGACAGAAAACGGCTGTAAGTTTTACCCTCAAAGTTAGACTTTGTCATAATCCCAACTGGACTAAGGAACTATGAGAAGCTCAGATATTTCAGTCACGAAAACATAGATTGGCTGACGGACAAAAGGAAAACATGAAAATATAGACTCAAAAGACGTATAAAGCAAGCCTCTTTGAGATCTGGGCTTGGAGAGTGATTGAAAACTGTCCTACATGTAGAATATTCTATCTAACCATTTTACTTTAACCCTATTCAGACCGGGCTTTTTTGGTCGTCCCTGGACCGGGGGGGGGGGGGCTTTTGAGGCCCTCCACTTCTAAGTCCTCTAACTCTTGAACGACGTACCGTAGGGTCACCAAATTTTCAGGACATGATATCGACATAATATCTGACGAGTATTTGACGTTTGACGTTACGTTGACGTAAGATGACGTAATTATGACGTCATCAATTTGATTATATTGGCCGGACCCATGAAAAAAGGGTATTCTCAGAAAACTTCAAGTTATACTACAAAAATGTAACAACAAGTGCAGATAACAGAGCAATAATGTTTATTACGACTTGTATTGCCAATAGCAACATCGATGACGTCATAAAATGACGTCATGCACATCTAAGATACGAGTTAGGCTCCGCCATATTATATCCACCACCTTGAATTTTTAAAACTCCTTTTTTGCAACAAATAATCACAAAGGGCAATGGAAATAGACTAAATTAATTCATTTAGATGGTTTTTGATGAAAAAATACCAGGCAGTTACAAATTTTAAGGGATAAGTAGCTTGTTATTCTTGATCTGGCCAAACGGTCCGCCATCTTGGATTTTGGGCTGATGACGTCATCAAATTAGCATACTTTATGCATATATAATTATGAAAGATATGCTAAATAATATAGGATTTTATTTATGTAACAAAATAGCAGTAATATAGCAAATAAATGTGAAAAATACATTGTTAGAACCAAAAATAGTGATTTGGGGCAAAACTGCCTGTCAGCAAACGGTTGCCATGGCAACACGAAAAAATGGAAA
>NC_049983.1:23142037-23147634 GCF_000003815.2 Branchiostoma floridae | reverse complement strand
ATTTTCTTGCAGTGTTACTTTTCTAGTTACTGCAATGTTAAAGAACGCTCGCTAAAATCATACAGAGAAAAAACACGCATGCCATTACATACAAATATTCATTATGTTTGCTACGTTTATTAACGTTAACATATTTGTATATGAATTTTAAATGAACATTTCATTAGAGAGCATAACAAAATATGCACTTTGTACCAAACTTTTAGTGTGGATGTTAGAAACAAAATAACTTTAATTTGCCAACATAAACCTGCCATCATCCAAAGTTATAATAGTATTAATCTGTTGTTGATGACAACGTATTGTTGAGGCTTTTCATGGTTTCGTCGTTTTATCACGTTTTTTGTACATTCTGGATCAGAGACAAACTTCAATTTGAAAGTAAAACATTTTGGACTGATCATCCAACACCCAACACCAAATTTGTGATGGAGTGACCATCCAACACCAAATTTGTGATGGAGGTTCCTACAAGGGGTTGGGTACCGGTACACTGTACACAAAACCGGTTTTTCTTATTGGACCGGTCCGGAAAAAACGGACCTGTAAACATTCGGTGGACCGGATGGTGGACTGGATGTTACACAAAATGAAGAGGTTAATCTGCAGAAATTCACATGTCTGGGGATTACAGATTGAAGAAAATAACAATAGCGAAGTAAAGCACAGTTTATTGTAATCTCTACCAAGTTTTAGTCAATTAAAACGCCAGTGGGACTCACATACTCCACCAAACAGATTTCTTTGTAGCGGAATGGTCCATTGTTCTGAGTATTGTGCATTCACAAGTTTTCACATACTGAAACAGGTCCAGGTTCAGGTCTGGACCCGGATCTGATCCTCTGGACTTGAACCGGATCTGAATTTTCCGTACCGGTACGCAACCCTAGTTCCTACCGTTTTGGTGCAATTTATGTGATGCACGCTGCACTTCACAATCACTGGTTTTGGTCATCAGTAAAACCTTTTCCTGTTCAAAATTACAGACCAACTCTGACCTAGAACAGCTTTTCCCGACATTTGATGAAATTTCAAGTTACGTCTCAGTATATGTTCTTAATGGATCTTCCTGTTTTATACCCACCTCTGAGGAGTTATAGAGCTTAGTACATGCAGCTACATCACCTTTGTCCTTCCCATAGATTAAATGAGAAGTGCCTTGTTCAGCTTTCTCATTCTTATACAATAACTGAAAAGCAGCAGATGCTTCTCTCTTATTTGCAGTGTCATAGATGGATTTAGAAGCATTATTTTCATACAAATGTATGTCAGGCTTAGACACGGAATCAGCTGTAACTGCTTCATTGACATTTTCATAGACATTTGTAGATATGGGCCCAGATATGGAATTAGCCGCCGAAACTTCATTGTCATTTGCATACACGTTTGTGTGAAGCCCAGCTATGGAATTAGGTGCCAAAATTTCATCGTCATTTTCATACACGTTTGTGTCTGGTCCAGATACAAAGTCATCTTGTACTACATCGTTGTCATTTTCATACACGTTTGTATGAGACACAGAAAGAAAGTCAGCTGTCACGGTTTCATCGTCATTTTCATACACGTTTGTGTCAGGCCCAGATATGGAATCAGCCGCCAAAATGTCATCGTCATTTTCATACACGCTTGTGTCTGGTCCAGATACAAAGTCAGCTTTTACTACTTCATTGTCATTTTCATACACGTTTGTGTGAGACACAGAAACACAGTCATCTGTCACAGTTTCATCGTCATTTTTATGCACGTTTGTGTGTAACCCAAGTGCAGAATCAGCTGTCGAAACTTCACCGTCATTTTCATACACATTTGTGTCTTGCTCAGATCTTATTGGTAACTGAGGAGGCGTTTTGGTACGTTGCCTGTAGAAAATTGCAATGGCAGCACAGCATATCATCACCGAAGCAACACCAATGAAAACATATACAGGAAATAGGGTCCGGTCATCATTTCTCTCTGACGTGTCAAGTGTAACGGATATTAAGGTGTGTGCTGATGTTAGCACTTGAAGGTCAGAAGCCAGAGTAGCTGATAATTCACGTATAACGGATATTGTATTGTGTGCTGATGTTAGCATTTGAACGTCAACAGCCAGCGTAGCTGACGTGGAGCCAACAGGACTTGCTGCAGTACAGATGTACAGACCAGAATCTGCTGCAGTAACATTGGTTATGATGATGGTACCATTCACATCCACAGTCACCCTCCCACCTGACTCAACAGTAGCATTCTGTCCAGATGGGAGGGCGACTGTGATGTCTGGTGTGGGGATCCCTGAAGCTTCACACACCAGAACGAGTGTCTCCCCTTTTAACAATGTACTGTTTCCACCTACCACTTCAAACCTTTCGATTGTAGCTTCTTCACAGATCAGATCTTCAGGGTTTATATCTTTAAGCTTTTGCCCCCAAAACCCACTGGGCTCCTTACATTCGATTTGGTTGTCATGAATTGACCTAGTCATCTCTTGCCTGAAGGGAACCATCCTACAGTCACATTGCCACGGGTTGTCCGTTAGGTTCAAAGTTGCTATAAACATCATGTCATTATATTCTGACAATAGTTTAATTTGATTTTTGTTCAGCAACAGTTTGTTGAGTTTTGGTAGGTTTGAAAACATGCTTGTCTGAATATTACTTATGTGATTGGAACCCATGTCTAAATCCTGGAGCTGGGTTAGATTTATAAATACACCTGGGGGAATGTTAGTTATCCGGTTGGAGGACAGATCCAACGTTTCAATCCATGGTAGATTACAAAATGACCCAGGTTCAATGCAAGTTATCTGGTTAGAGGACAGGTCCAACTGTTGAAGAATCGGTAGGTTAGAAAATGTCCCAGATTGAATGTAAGTTATCT
This sequence comes from Branchiostoma floridae, assembly GCF_000003815.2. Taxonomy (NCBI): domain Eukaryota; kingdom Metazoa; phylum Chordata; class Leptocardii; order Amphioxiformes; family Branchiostomatidae; genus Branchiostoma; species Branchiostoma floridae. The sequence continues at coordinate 23,144,778 of NC_049983.1, read as the reverse complement.
TGTTAGAGGACAGGTCCAATTCTCTAAGTAGTGATAGATTAGAAAATGACTTAGCGTGAATGGTAGTTATCTTGTTGGAGGATAGGTACACCCAGCTAAGCCGTGGTAGATTTGAAAATGACCCAGGCTGAATCTCAGCTATCTGGTTGGAGGACAGGCGTAAGGCGTTAAGCCGGAATAGCCCGAGTACCCTGGGTACCGGCTGAACACAAGTTATCTGATTGGAGGTCAGGTCCAACTGTCGAAGAGTCGGTAGGTTAGAAAATGAGCCAGGTTGAATGCAAGTTATCTGGTTAGAGGACAGGTCCAACGAATTAAGCCTTGGTAGATTAGAAAATGTCCCAGACTGAATTTCATTTATCTGATTCGAGGCCAGTGTTAGCCACCAAAGTTCGGGCAGATTAGAAAATGACCCAGGCTGAATTTCATTTATCCGATTAGAGGCCAGTTCTAGATACTGAAGATTTGGTAGATTTGAAAATGTACCAACTCTAATGTCGGTTATATTATTTCTACGTAAGTAAATCTTTCTTATGTTTGTGTACCTGGAGAAGTCAGACTGATTCAAGAACACAATAGCGTTATAATCTAAGAAAAGTTCCATGATGCTTGTGGGAAGATGAGGAACTGTCCTGAGGTCTTTGTAACGACAGACACAGGATGATATGCCACAAAGAGGCCAGCTACATGGTGAGGCTGGTCCACTTTCCTTCGGGATCATCAGCACAAGAATCAGATGTATCCCCAGTCTCTTAGACATTTCTATCTGAAGACAGAAACATCGTGTAGAGATTATTTACTAACTCAACCCTATTGCCTTTCCTAGGGCATATAAAAAGATGTTTTTTGCTTTGTTATGTTTATTTGAATTTGACTACAGTACTGTTTACCATTGTATGTCCGTCACGTTTTGTCACTTGCAGTCGACGTCTGTCACCTTACTCAGGGCAATACTGACTGATTCACTATCCACTCCAGCTGCGGGTGTCACGTGTAACTGCCAGCCATGCCTCACATTACTAGTAAGAGCATGGCAAGCGTGTTCCCATTACTTTATTTTATTAGTCAGGAGAAGCTAACTTCTTAATCCACAACCAAAGTTGAATTCCTTGTGTTTTGTTTCTACATTTCAGAAGTGTCTTGACGAGTAACTTATGTTGGTTGGTCAGCTATATATATATCTCAGCCAAACCTCCACCGATGTAAACACCACGACAGTCAGCAGAAAACTGAGCTCTAATAGCTTACGTTGGGCGAATTTTATTGGGGGATTTTATAGTACACTTAGTACAGGCTTGCGCTTTAATGTAATATGTTTCATTATCTGTGTATGAGAATCAGCCAGTATCTACTATTTTCAGTCAGTTTTACAGGAAGACAAACAGTCACCGTATCGTCGCCGACAGTTATTCTTGAGAAAACTTTTAATTCTAAAGTTTTTTTTTGGGGGGGGTGGGGGGTGGGTGGGCGTTCATGCGATATTTTCAACATTGGCTACGGTTCTCTATATACATGTATGTATGTATGTATTGGAAGGACGTTGGCCGGGGTAAGGAGTTAATTCGGTGGCAACATAACTTCAGCCCATGTTGAAATAGCTAATTAACCAAAAAAAAACCCAACACTGCCGCTCCGAAAGTCTGCCAAGGAGGCTACCACCACAGTGTTAAATTTCTAAGCAATAATGAAAGGTAGGCTAACCTGATGTACGGAGTCTTCTTCAGGCCTGGCTGCCGCTCGCGGATAGGTGAAATGGGCCGGATCTGTTACGTCTGAATATCGGTTCAAAACTGACTCCACTCGAAGCGACTATCTTTTTTAATGTCTCGCGATAAAGAAGGACAATCCAGACATTCACCCGAGTCTGGGATATGATTAAGTACTTTCTGACACAGGCGTACGCGACACTCCGTCTGTCCACCACTGCTCTCTCACCTGCACCGGTATGTGTGGCGTATAACCTTAAGGTATAACCTAGGTGTGGTCAGTCCAGACTAGTTATCAGTGCAAGTAAAACCACATGTGCGATCAATGGATGATCTAATCCGGCCTAAGCCGCTTGATAATTCATACTCCGTGTCCTTCAGTTTGCAACATTTTGATGTTTACCTTTTATCTAAGACAAAAACAAAGTAAAAGAAAAGTTTTTTTTTTCATCTTTATGTTTCCATCTATCTCAGAGGGTAGACAAAATTGAAATACAGATTACAGATGGCGTGTACACAACTACGCACTGGCGGGAGATTTTGTTACACAGATAGGTATGTTGTGACTCATGATATATGTGCGGAAACAGTATAAACAAGAGTTCGGAGACCTCATATCTCCATGAAATAGTCTGATTATGTAAATGACTTCCACATTTGCATGATCTATGCTTAGTTATGTACACCTGTAAATAAACTTCGCTGGTGTCACTATGTTGACTGTCCAATCATTTACCGCATAGATGAATTATGTCACTTTTACATTAATTATGCAAATTATGTACTTATTTGCATAATTGATATCTGCTAATGCTCCACCTGCCACAAACTACGTATATTACAGGTATTTGAGTTCTATAGAGCAAACACTACAAATACAGATTTTCCTCATTAAATATGCAAATTAAGTGTCAGTTTGCATAATTTGCACTTTATGATGTGCATCTCTGTCTAAGCTACCTACATACAAAAAAGCATGTAAATTTGTCGTTCCCTTCTTCAGTTATCCTCCTTAGAAGCTTTTAACAAAAATGC